>NC_052338.1:36519893-36684629 GCF_016432855.1 Salvelinus namaycush | reverse complement strand
GCTAGCTAACAGACCTACATGTAGTCTCTTCACTCTCCCCAGTAGCTAACAGACCTACATGTAGTCTCTTCACTCTCCCCCAGCTAGCTATGATCCTACATGTAGTCTCATTCCACTCTCCCCAGCTAGCTAACAGACTACATGTAGTCTCTTCACTCTCCCCAGCTAGCTAATGATCCTACATGTAGTCTCTTCACTCTCTCCAGCTAGCTAACATACTACATGTAGTCTCTTCACTCTCCCCAGCTAGCTACAGATCCTACATGTAGTCTCTTCACTCTCCCCAGCTAGCTAATGATCCTACATGTAGTCTCTTCACTCTCCCCAGCTAGCTAATGATCCTACCATGTAATAGTCTCTTCACTCTCCCCAGCTAGCTAATGATCCTACATGTAGTCTCTTCACTCTCCCCAGCTAGCTAACAGTACCTACATGTAGTCTCTTCACTCTCCCCAGCTAGCTAACAGACCTCATGTAGTCTCTTCACTCTCCCCAGCTAGCTAACAGACCTACATGTAGTCTCTTCACTCTCCCCAGCTAGCTAACAGACCTACATGTAGTCCTCTCACTCTCCCCAGCTAGCTAACAGACCTACATGTAGTCTCTTCACTCTCCCCAGCTAGCTAACAGACCTACATGTAGTCTCTTCACTCTCCCAGCTAGCTAACAGACCTACATGTAGTCTCTTCACTCTCCCAGCTATCCTACATGTAGTCTCTTCACTCTCCCCAGCTAGCTAATGATCCTACATGTAGTCTCTTCACTCTCCCCAGCTAGCTAATGATCCTACATGTAGTCTCTTCACTCTCCCCAGCTAGCTAATGATCCTACATGTAGTCTCTTCACTCTCCCCAGCTAGCTAATGATCCTACATGTAGTCTCTTCACTCTCCCCAGCTAGCTAACATGATCCTACATGTAGTCTCTTCACTCTCCCCAGCTAGCTAATGAGCCTACATGTAGTCTCTTCACTCTCCCCAGCTAGCTAATGATCCTACATGTAGTCTCTTCACTCTCCCCAGCTAGCTAATGATCCTACATGTAGTCTCTTCACTCTCCCCAGCTAGCTAATGATCCTACATGTAGTCTCTTCACTCTCCCCAGCTAGCTAATGATCCTACATGTAGTCTCTTCACTCTCCCCAGCTAGCTAATGATCCTACATGTAGTCTCTTCACTCTCCCCAGCTAGCTAACAGACCTACATGTAGTCTCTTCACTCTCCCCAGCTAGCTAACGAGCCTACATGTAGTCTCTTCACTCTCCCCAGCTAGCTAATGATCCTACATGTAGTCTCTTCACTCTCCCCAGCTAGCTAATGATCCTACATGTAGTCTCTTCACTCTCCCCAGCTAGCTAATGATCCTACATGTAGTCTCTTCACTCTCCCCAGCTAGCTAACAGACCTACATGTAGTCTCTTCACTCTCCCCAGCTAGCTAACAGACCTACATGTAGTCTCTTCACTCTCCAGCTAGCTAACAGACCTACATGTAGTCTCTTCACTCTCCCCAGCTAGCTAACAGACCTACATGTAGTCTCTTCACTCTCCCCAGCTAGCTAACAGACCTACATGTAGTCTCTTCACTCTCCCCAGCTAGCTAATGATCCTACATGTAGTCTCTTCACTCTCCCCAGCTAGCTAATGATCCTACATGTAGTCTCTTCACTCTCCCCAGCTAGCTAATGATCCTACATGTAGTCTCTTCACTCTCCCCAGCTAGCTAATGATCCTACATGTAGTCTCTTCACTCTCCCCAGCTAGCTAATGATCCTACATGTAGTCTCTTCACTCTCCCCAGCTAGCTAACAGACCTACATGTAGTATCTTCACTCCCCAGCTAGCTAACAGACCTACATGTAGTCTCTTCACTCTCCCCAGCTAGCTAACAGACCTACATGTAGTCTCTTCACTCCCCAGCTAGCTAACAGACCTACATGTAGTCTCTTCACTCTCCCCAGCTAGCTAACAGACCTACATGTAGTCTCTTCACTCTCCCCAGCTAGCTAACAGACCTACATGTAGTCTCTTCACTCTCCCCAGCTAGCTAATGAGCCTACATGTAGTCTCTTCACTCTCCCCAGCTAGCTAATGAGCCTACATGTAGTCTCTTCACTCTCCCCAGCTAGCTAATGATCCTACATGTAGTCTCTTCACTCTCCCCAGCTAGCTAATGATCCTACATGTAGTCTCTTCACTCTCCCCAGCTAGCTAATGATCCTACATGTAGTCTCTTCACTCTCCCCAGCTAGCTAATGATCCTACATGTAGTCTCTTCACTCTCCCCAGCTAGCTAACAGACCTACATGTAGTCTCTTCACTCTCCCCAGCTAGCTAACAGACCTACATGTAGTCTCTTCACTCTCCCCAGCTAGCTAACAGACCTACATGTAGTCTCTTCACTCTCCCCAGCTAGCTAATGATCCTACATGTAGTCTCTTCACTCTCCCCAGCTAGCTAATGATCCTACATGTAGTCTCTTCACTCTCCCCAGCTAGCTAATGATCCTACATGTAGTCTCTTCACTCTCCCCAGCTAGCTAATGATCCTACATGTAGTCTCTTCACTCTCCCCAGCTAGCTAATGATCCTACATGTAGTCTCTTCACTCTCCCCAGCTAGCTAACAGACCTACATGTAGTCTCTTCACTCTCCCCAGCTAGCTAACAGACCTACATGTAGTCTCTTCACTCTCCCCAGCTAGCTAACAGACCTACATGTAGTCTCTTCACTCTCCCCAGCTAGCTAACAGACCTACATGTAGTCTCTTCACTCTCCCCAGCTAGCTAACAGACCTACATGTAGTCTCTTCACTCTCCCCAGCTAGCTAACAGACCTACATGTAGTCTCTTCACTCTCCCCAGCTAGCTAACAGACCTACATGTAGTCTCTTCACTCTCCCCAGCTAGCTAACAGACCTACACGTAGTCTCTTCACTCTCCCCAGCTAGCTAATGATCCTACATGTAGTCTCTTCACTCTCTCTAGCTAGCTAACAGACCTACATGTAGTATCTTCACTCCCCAGCTAGCTAACAGACCTACATGTAGTCTCTTCACTCTCCCCAGCTAGCTAACAGACCTACATGTAGTCTCTTCACTCTCCCCAGCTAGCTAACAGACCTACATGTAGTCTCTTCACTCTCCCCAGCTAGCTAACAGACCTACATGTAGTCTCTTCACTCTCCCCAGCTAGCTAACAGACCTACATGTAGTCTCTTCACTCTCCCCAGCTAGCTAACAGACCTACATGTAGTCTCTTCACTCTCCCCAGCTAGCTAACAGACCTACATGTAGTCTCTTCACTCTCTCCAGCTAGCTAACAGACCTACATGTAGTCTCTTCACTCTCCCCAGCTAGCTAATGATCCTACATGTAGTCTCTTCACTCTCCCCAGCTAGCTAACAGACCTACATGTAGTCTCTTCACTCTCCCCAGCTAGCTAATGATCCTACATGTAGTCTCTTCACTCTCCCCAGCTAGCTAATGATCCTACATGTAGTCTCTTCACTCTCCCCAGCTAGCTAATGATCCTACATGTAGTCTCTTCACTCTCCCCAGCTAGCTAACAGACCTACATGTAGTCTCTTCACTCTCCCCAGCTAGCTAACAGACCTACATGTAGTCTCTTCACTCTCCCCAGCTAGCTAACAGACCTACATGTAGTCTCTTCACTCTCCCCAGCTAGCTAACAGACCTACATGTAGTCTCTTCACTCTCCCCAGCTAGCTAACAGACCTACATGTAGTCTCTTCACTCTCCCCAGCTAGCTAATGATCCTACATGTAGTCTCTTCACTCTCCCCAGCTAGCTAATGATCCTACATGTAGTCTCTTCACTCTCCCCAGCTAGCTAATGATCCTACATGTAGTCTCTTCACTCTCCCCAGCTAGCTAATGATCCTACATGTAGTCTCTTCACTCTCCCCAGCTAGCTAACAGACCTACATGTAGTCTCTTCACTCTCCCCAGCTAGCTAACAGACCTACATGTAGTCTCTTCACTCTCCCCAGCTAGCTAATGAGCCTACATGTAGTCTCTTCACTCTCCCCAGCTAGCTAATGATCCTACATGTAGTCTCTTCACTCTCCCCAGCTAGCTAATGATCCTACATGTAGTCTCTTCACTCTCCCCAGCTAGCTAATGAGCCTACATGTAGTCTCTTCACTCTCCCCAGCTAGCTAATGATCCTACATGTAGTCTCTTCACTCTCCCCAGCTAGCTAATGATCCTACATGTAGTCTCTTCACTCTCCCCAGCTAGCTAACAGACCTACATGTAGTCTCTTTACTCTCCCCAGCTAGCTAACAGACCTACATGTAGTCTCTTCACTCTCCCCAGCTAGCTAACAGACCTACATGTAGTCTCTTCACTCTCCCCAGCTAGCTAACAGACCTACATGTAGTCTCTTCACTCTCCCCAGCTAGCTAACAGACCTACATGTAGTCTCTTCACTCTCCCCAGCTAGCTAATGATCCTACATGTAGTCTCTTCACTCTCCCCAGCTAGCTAACAGACCTACATGTAGTCTCTTCACTCTCCCCAGCTAGCTAACAGACCTACATGTAGTCTCTTCACTCTCCCCAGCTAGCTAACAGACCTACATGTAGTCTCTTCACTCTCCCCAGCTAGCTAATGAGCCTACATGTAGTCTCTTCACTCTCCCCAGCTAGCTAATGATCCTACATGTAGTCTCTTCACTCTCCCCAGCTAGCTAACAGACCTACATGTAGTCTCTTCACTCTCCCCAGCTAGCTAATGATCCTACATGTAGTCTCTTCACTCTCCCCAGCTAGCTAACAGACCTACATGTAGTCTCTTCACTCTCCCCAGCTAGCTAACAGACCTACATGTAGTCTCTTCACTCTCCAGCTAGCTAACAGACCTACATGTAGTCTCTTCACTCTCCCCAGCTAGCTAATGATCCTACATGTAGTCTCTTCACTCTCCCCAGCTAGCTAATGATCCTACATGTAGTCTCTTCACTCTCCCCAGCTAGCTAACAGACCTACATGTAGTCTCTTCACTCTCCCCAGCTAGCTAACAGACCTACATGTAGTCTCTTCACTCTCCAGCTAGCTAACAGACCTACATGTAGTCTCTTCACTCTCCCCAGCTAGCTAACAGACCTACATGTAGTCTCTTCACTCTCCCCAGCTAGCTAACAGACCTACATGTAGTCTCTTCACTCTCCCCAGCTAGCTAATGATCCTACATGTAGTCTCTTCACTCTCCCCAGCTAGCTAATGATCCTACATGTAGTCTCTTCACTCTCCCCAGCTAGCTAATGATCCTACATGTAGTCTCTTCACTCTCCCCAGCTAGCTAACATACCTACATGTAGTCTCTTCACTCTCCCCAGCTAGCTAACAGACCTACATGTAGTCTCTTCACTCTCCCCAGCTAGCTAATGATCCTACATGTAGTCTCTTCACTCTCCCCAGCTAGCTAATGATCCTACATGTAGTCTCTTCACTCTCCCCAGCTAGCTAATGATCCTACATGTAGTCTCTTCACTCTCCCCAGCTAGCTAACAGACCTACATGTAGTCTCTTCACTCTCCCCAGCTAGCTAACAGACCTACATGTAGTCTCTTCACTCTCCCCAGCTAGCTAACAGACCTACATGTAGTATCTTCACTCCCCAGCTAGCTAACAGACCTACATGTAGTCTCTTCACTCTCCCCAGCTAGCTAACAGACCTACATGTAGTCTCTTCACTCTCCCCAGCTAGCTAACAGACCTACATGTAGTCTCTTCACTCTCCCCAGCTAGCTAACAGACCTACATGTAGTCTCTTCACTCTCCCCAGCTAGCTAACAGACCTACATGTAGTCTCTTCACTCTCCCCAGCTAGCTAACAGACCTACATGTAGTCTCTTCACTCTCCCCAGCTAGCTAACAGACCTACATGTAGTCTCTTCACTCTCTCCAGCTAGCTAACAGACCTACATGTAGTCTCTTCACTCTCCCCAGCTAGCTAATGAGCCTACATGTAGTCTCTTCACTCTCCCCAGCTAGCTAATGATCCTACATGTAGTCTCTTCACTCTCCCCAGCTAGCTAATGATCCTACATGTAGTCTCTTCACTCTCCCCAGCTAGCTAACAGACCTACATGTAGTCTCTTCACTCTCCCCAGCTAGCTAACAGACCTACATGTAGTCTCTTCACTCTCCCCAGCTAGCTAACAGACCTACATGTAGTCTCTTCACTCTCCCCAGCTAGCTAATGATCCTACATGTAGTCTCTTCACTCTCTCCAGCTAGCTAACAGACCTACATGTAGTATCTTCACTCCCCAGCTAGCTAACAGACCTACATGTAGTCTCTTCACTCTCCCCAGCTACCTAACAGACCTACATGTAGTCTCTTCACTCTCCCCAGCTAGCTAACAGACCTACATGTAGTCTCTTCACTCTCCCCAGCTAGCTAACAGACCTACATGTAGTCTCTTCACTCTCCCCAGCTAGCTAACAGACCTACATGTAGTCTCTTCACTCTCCCCAGCTAGCTAACAGACCTACATGTAGTCTCTTCACTCTCCCCAGCTAGCTAACAGACCTACATGTAGTCTCTTCACTCTCCCCAGCTAGCTAACAGACCTACATGTAGTCTCTTCACTCTCCCCAGCTAGCTAACAGACCTACATGTAGTCTCTTCACTCTCCCCAGCTAGCTAACAGACCTACATGTAGTCTCTTCACTCTCTCCAGCTAGCTAACAGACTTACATGTAGTCTCTTCACTCTCCCCCAGCTAGCTAATGATCCTACATGTAGTCTCTTCACTCTCCCCAGCTAGCTAACAGACCTACATGTAGTCTCTTCACTCTCCCCAGCTAGCTAATGATCCTACATGTAGTCTCTTCACTCTCCCCAGCTAGCTAATGATCCTACATGTAGTCTCTTCACTCTCCCCAGCTAGCTAATGATCCTACATGTAGTCTCTTCACTCTCCCCAGCTAGCTAACAGACCTACATGTAGTCTCTTCACTCTCCCCAGCTAGCTAACAGACCTACATGTAGTCTCTTCACTCTCCCCAGCTAGCTAACAGACCTACATGTAGTCTCTTCACTCTCCCCAGCTAGCTAACAGACCTACATGTAGTCTCTTCACTCTCCCCAGCTAGCTAACAGACCTACATGTAGTCTCTTCACTCTCCCCAGCTAGCTAACAGACCTACATGTAGTCTCTTCACTCTCCCCAGCTAGCTAATGATCCTACATGTAGTCTCTTCACTCTCCCCAGCTAGCTAATGATCCTACATGTAGTCTCTTCACTCTCCCCAGCTAGCTAACAGACCTACATGTAGTCTCTTCACTCTCCCCAGCTAGCTAACAGACCTACATGTAGTCTCTTCACTCTCCCCAGCTAGCTAACAGACCTACATGTAGTCTCTTCACTCTCCCCAGCTAGCTAACAGACCTACATGTAGTCTCTTCACTCTCCCCAGCTAGCTAACAGACCTACATGTAGTCTCTTCACTCTCCCCAGCTAGCTAACAGACCTACATGTAGTCTCTTCACTCTCCCCAGCTAGCTAACAGACCTACATGTAGTCTCTTCACTCTCCCCAGCTAGCTAACAGACCTACATGTAGTCTCTTCACTCTCCCCAGCTAGCTAACAGACCTACATGTAGTCTCTTCACTCTCCCCAGCTAGCTAACAGACCTACATGTAGTCTCTTCACTCTCCCCAGCTAGCTAACAGACCTACATGTAGTCTCTTCACTCTCCCCAGCTAGCTAACAGACCTACATGTAGTCTCTTCACTCTCCCCAGCTAGCTAATGATCCTACATGTAGTCTCTTCACTCTCCCCAGCTAGCTAATGATCCTACATGTAGTCTCTTCACTCTCCCCAGCTAGCTAACAGACCTACATGTAGTCTCTTCACTCTCCTCAGCTAGCTAACAGACCTACATGTAGTCTCTTCACTCTCCCCAGCTAGCTAACAGACCTACATGTAGTCTCTTCACTCTCCTCAGCTAGCCAATGAGCCTACATGTAGTCTCTTCACTCTCCCCAGCTAGCTAACAGACCTACATGTAGTCTCTTCACTCTCCCCAGCTAGCTAACAGACCTACATGTAGTCTCTTCACTCTCCCCAGCTAGCTAACAGACCTACATGTAGTCTCTTCACTCTCCCCAGCTAGCTAACAGACCTACATGTAGTCTCTTCACTCTCCCCAGCTAGCTAACAGACCTACATGTAGTCTCTTCACTCTCCCCAGCTAGCTAATGATCCTACATGTAGTCTCTTCACTCTCCCCAGCTAGCTAACAGACCTACATGTAGTCTCTTCACTCTCCCCAGCTAGCTAATGATCCAACATGTAGTCTCTTCACTCTCCCCAGCTTTTTATTTTTTATTTTAATGGCGAAAGTATTCAGACCCCTTGACTTCTTCCACATTTTGTTATGTTACAGCCTTATTCTAAAATGTATTAAATTGATTAGGGAAAAAAACAAATCTAAACACAATCCCCCATAATGACTAAGCAAACACAGGTTTTTAGACATTTTTGAAATAAATGAAATATCACATTCACATAAGTATTCAGACCCTTAACTCAGTACTTTGTTGAAGCACCTTTGGCAGCGATTATAGCCTCAAGTCTTCTTGGGTATGACGCTACAAGCTTGGCACACCTGTATTTGGGGAGTTTCTCCCATTGTTCTCTGCAGATCCTCTCAAGCTCTGTCAGGTTGGATGGGGAGCGTTGCTGCACAGCTATTTTCAAGTCTCTCCAGAGATGTTCGATCGGGTTCACATCCGGGCTCTGGCTGGGCCACTCAAGAACATTCAGAGACTTGTCCCGAAACCGTTGTCTTGGCTGTGTGCTTAGGGTTGTTGTCCTGTTGGAAGGTGAACATTCGTCACAGTCTGAGGTCCTGAGCGCTCTGGAGCAGGTTTTCATCAAGGATCTCTGTACTTTGCTCTGTTCATCTTTGCTTCGATCCCGACTAGTCTCCCAGTCCCTGCCGCTGAAAAACATCCCTACAGCATGATGCTGCCACCACGCTTCACCGTAAAGATGGTGCCAGGTTTCCTCCAGACATGATGCTTGGCATTCAGGCCAAAGAGTTCAATATTGGTGTCATAAGACCAGAGAATCTTGTTTCTCATGGTCTGAGAGTCCTTTAGGTGTCTTTTGGCAAACTCCCAGCGGGCTGTCATGTGCCTTTTACTGAGGAGTGGCTTCCGTCTGGCCACTCTACCATAAAGGCCTGATTGGTGGAGTGCTGCAGAGATGGTTGTCGATCTGGAAGGTTCTCCCATCTCCAAAGAGGAACTCTAGAGCTCTATCAGAGTGATCATCAGGTTCTTGTTCACCTCCCTGACCAAGGCCCTTGTCCCCCGATTGCTCAGTTTGGCCGGGCGGCCAGCTCTAGGAAGAGTCTTGGTGGTTCCAAACTTCTTCCATTTAAGAACGATGGAGGCCACTGTGTTCTTGGGGACCTTCAATGCTGCAGAAATGTTTTGGTAATCTTCCCCTGTGCCCTGACAAAATCCTGTCTCGGAGCTCTACGGACAATTCCTTCATGGCTTGGTTTTTGCTCTGACAAGTTCTGTCAACTCTGCACACTATATAGACAGTGTGCTTTTCCAAATCATGTCCAATCAATTGAATTTACCACAGGTGGACTCCAATCAAGTTGTAGAAACATCTCAATGATGATCAATGGACACAGGATGCACCGGAGCTCAATTTCGAGTTTCATAGCAAATGGTCTGAATACTTATGTAAACAATGTATTTCAGTTTATTTTTAATAAATGTGTAAATATTTCTGAAAAGTTGTTTTCACTTTGTCATTATGGGGTATTGTGTGTAGATTGATGCAATTAAAAAAAAATGTAATCCTTTTTAGAATAAGGCTGTAACGTAACAAAATGTGGAAAAAGGGAAGGGGTCTGAATACTTTCCGAACACCCGGACCTTGGTGAAGACCGAATGCGGCCCACGAGGGAAACGAGTTTGACATCACTGGTTTATAGTGTCAACTATAAGTGTGAGGGGGCAGGGCTTACCAGGACCAGACAGGTGTCAACCAATGAGAGGGTCCCTGAGCGGCCAATTCCAGCGCTGCAGTGCACTACCGCCGGTCCGTGGTCCGCCCCCAACGAGCCAGACTCCCGCACCTTGAACAGGAAGTTGAGGAAGGACGCCGGCGATTCTGGGACACCAAAGTCAGGCCAGGTGGTGTAGTGAAAGTGATAGATCTCTCTCTTCTCCCCCGTCTGGAAGACACAGCAGAGGACAAAAGACATTGCTTGTGTCCCAAATGGCACCCTATTCCCTAGTACATTACTTTTGGCCAAAGCCCCGTGGGCCCCGGTCTAAACTGCACCATAAATGGAATAGGGTGCCACTTGGGACCTACTGTACAAATGGACAGGAGCAGGAATGCACTCAATTCCATTTCAATTCAGGAAGCAAACTGAAATACCAAGTCAGGAAGCAAACTGAAATACCAATTCAGGAAGCAAACTGAAACACCAATTCAGGAAGCAAACTGAAACACCAATTCAGGAAGCAAACTGAAACACCAATTCAGGAAGCAAACTGAAACACCAATTCAGGAAGCAAACTGAAATACCAATTCAGGAAGCAAACTGAAATACCAATTCAGGAAGCAAACTGAAATACCAATTCAGGAAGCAAACTGAAATACCAATTCAGGAAGCAAACTGAAATACCAATTCTCATCCTTGAAAATAATAGACAGTGGTACACTGCATTGACCCTAACCCTGGAGATAGTAGTCCACTGCATTGACCCTAACCCTGGAGATAGTAGTCCACTGCATTGACCCTAACCCTGGAGATAGTGGTACACTGCACTGACCCTAACCCTGGAGATAGTGGTACACTGCACTGACCCTAACCCTGGAGATAGTGGTACACTGCACTGACCCTAACCCTGGAGATAGTAGTACACTGCACTGACCCTAACCCTGGAGATAGTAGTCCACTGCACTGACCCTAACCCTGGAGATAGTAGTCCACTGCACTGACCCTAACCCTGGAGATAGTAGTACACTGCACTGACCCTAACCCTGGAGATAGTAGTCCACTGCATTGACCCTAACCCTGGAGATAGTGGTACACTGCACTGACCCTAACCCTGGAGATAGTGGTACACTGCACTGACCCTAACCCTGGAGATAGTAGTATACTGCACTGACCCTAACCCTGGAGATAGTAGTCCACTGCACTGACCCTAACCCTGGAGATAGTAGTCCACTGCACTGACCCTAACCCTGGAGATAGTGGTACACTGCATTGACCCTAACCCTGGAGATGGTAGTACACTGCATTGACCCTAACCCTGGAGATAGTAGTCCACTGCACTGACCCTAACCCTGGAGATAGTAGTCCACTGCACTGACCCTAACCCTGGAGATAGTGGTACACTGCATTGACCCTAACCCTGGAGATAGTAGTCCACTGCACTGACCCTAACCCTGGAGATAGTAGTCCACTGCACTGACCCTAACCCTGGAGATAGTAGTCCACTGCATTGACCCTAACCCTAGATAGTAGTCCACTGCACTGACCCTAACCCTGGAGATAGTAGTACACTGCATTGACCCTAACCCTGGAGATAGTAGTACACTGCATTGACCCTAACCCTGGAGATAGTAGTACACTGCATTGACCCTAACCCTGGAGATAGTAGTACACTGCACTGACCCTAACCCTGGAGATAGTAGTCCACTGCACTGACCCTAACCCTGGAGATAGTAGTACACTGCATTGACCCTAACCCTGGAGATAGTAGTCCACTGCATTGACCCTAACCCTAGATAGTAGTCCACTGCACTGACCCTAACCCTGGAGATAGTAGTACACTGCACTGACCCTAACCCTGGAGATAGTAGTCCACTGCACTGACCCTAACCCTAGATAGTAGTCCACTGCATTGACCCTAACCCTGGAGATAGTGGTACACTGTATGCGGTCCCTGGGGAGGAAGGGAGGGGATAATAGATCGAGATTAAAGCTTGGACGATAAACTGAAAGTTACCGAGACTGACATGTCCTTCCTCTAACCAAAGCAATTTTACTGACGTCCGTAATTTCGATGATTCTAAATGGTTCTAAAACCATTATTTGCCCTAAACCTGCTACTTGCATCGAAAGTATCTGCCCTGTCTCACTGTAGGCTCTCACTCCCTCTTTGCACACGGAGTGAAGGGAGGGATGCATTTACTGTTAAGAGGAGAGTGTCAGCTTTATGAGAGTATAGAAAGTATTTCTCAACTCTCAATGTTAAGGAAATAACACCACTTTACTGAGTATGTAATTTAGATGAAGCACCGGCGGTATGAAGTGTAGGCATTTGTTTATTTGTAGGACATTAAAATGTACTGTTAGATCAATTGTATGGCTATTTAGCAACAGCTATATGCTACACAATTCACCACCTGAGGAAGTGGGACCTCAAAACACTTGAGTTCCCACTTCCTCAGGTGGTGAATTGTGTAGCATATAGCCTTGGCCAGCAATATGCACAAAAACAGGCAGGCACATGCCTGAACGTGTTAGTTGAAATAGCTAACTTATTTCATGTCTTACTTGACACTGGAAAAAGTCAGTCATTCTAGAGCCCTGCCGCTAATGGTTTAAAAAAAGATGAGCTGGGCTGGAGAGGCCTCTGCTGCTACCTACTGTAGTAACAGCTGGAGGTCGACCGATTAAATCGGAATGGACGATTAATTAGGGCCGATTTCAAGTTTTCATAACAATCGGTAATTGCCATTTTTGGACACCGATTATGGCCGATTACATTGCACTCCACGAGGAGACTGCGTGGCAGGCTGACCACCTGTTACGCATGTACAGCAAGGAGCCAAGGTAAGTTGCTAGCTAGCATGAAACTTATCTTATAAAAAACAATCAATCTTAACATAATCACTAGTTAAACTAGTAATATCATCAACCATGTGTAGTTATCTAGCTTGTCCTAAGTTGCATATAATGAAATCACAGCCTACTTCGCCAAACGGGGGATGATTTAACGAGCGCATTCGTGAAAAAAGCACTGTCGTTGCACCAATGTACCTAACCATAAACATCAATGCCTTTCTGAAAATCAATACACAAGTATATATTTTTAAACCTGCATATTTAGTTAATATTGCCTGCTAACATGAATTTCTTTTAGCTAGGGAAATTGTGTCACTTCTCTTGCGTTCTGTGCAAGCAGAGTCAGGGTATATGCAGCAGTTCTGTACCACCTGGCTCATTGCGAACTGTGTGAAGACCATTTCTTCCTAACAAAGACCGTAATTAATTTGCCAGAATTGTACATATTTATGACATAACATTGAAGGTTGTCCAATGTAACAGGAATATTTAGACTTATGGATACCACCCATTAGATAAAATAAGGAACGGTTCCGTATTTCACTGAAATAATAAATGTTTTGTTTTCGAAATTATAGTTTCCGGATTTGACCATATTAATGACCTAAGGCTCGTATTTCTGTGTGTTATTATATTAAAATTAAGTCTATGATTTGATATTTGATAGAGCAGTCTGACTGGGCGGTGGTAGGCAGCAGCAGGCTCGTAAGCATTCATTCAAACAGCACTTTCCTGCATTTGCCAGCAGCTCTTCGCTGTGCTTCAAGCATTGCGCTGTTTATGACTTCAAGCCTATGAACTCCCGAGATTAGGCTGGCAATACTATAGTGCCTATAAGAACATCCAATAGTCAAAGATATATGAAATACAAATGGTGAGAGAGAAATAGTCCTATAATAACTACAACCTAAAACTTCTTACTTGGGAATATTGAAGACTCATGTTAAAAGGAACCACCAGCTTTCTCATGTTCTGAGCAAGGAACTTAAACGTTAGCTTTTTAACATGGCAAATATTAAACTTTTACTTTCTTCACCAACACTTTGTTTTTGCAGTATTTAAACCAAATTGAACATGTTTCATTATTTATTTGAGACTAAATAGATTTTATTGATGTATTATATTAAGTTAAAATAAAAGTGTTCATTCAGTATTGTTGTAATTGTCATTATTACAAATATATAAATAGGCAGATTAATCGGTATCGGCTTTTTTTGGTCCTCCAATAATCGGTATCGGCGTTGAAAAATCATAATCGGTCGACCTCTAGTAACAGCAGAGGTGTACAGTAGGCATCCTGATAAATAAAAATACTAAATGTTCCCTTATATCCCAGCACATAAACCAAGAAGGCAATTTTCTTATGTTGAATTGTACTTTACATGGTGAAAAATACACATTGATTTCATTGTATATCCCATCAGGGGCAAATCTAGATCACATCCACACAGGAAGTATTATTTTAGCAGGTGACCTAAATCATACATTCGACAAGATTAACAGACGTAGCAATAAAAAAAGCATAAATGTGCTTTTTTTTTTATTGCTCCTCCAAAGAGGCAAAAAATGTCATCTCTACAAATAATTAATAGGACACATGGAGATGTTCCCAACACCAAAAGACGACTCCTTTTTTCCCTCAAAGTAAAAAAAGCTATTCAAGAATTGACTACATTTTTCTCTCTCCAAAAATTCACTCAACAATTTACTGGATAAAAAAAAATTATGATATATTGATATCAAATCATTCTCCGGCATCGTGCTTAATTACACCAAGAGAAAATAATCTTCTGGACCCAAAATTGTATAAATAGGTAAATAAATGTAGACAGGACAGACAGAGAAAAGCCGACCCCTGATACAATTTGGGATGCCTTTAAGGTGTACATTAGGGGAATGATAATTTCATAGTCGGCAAAAGTTAAATCTGATTTAGAAATTTAAATGAAAGAAAATCAATATCTTACAAAAAGCCCATAAATCTTTACAAGGTAAAGAAGTAAATACAATTTTTGAACTTAAGCAGGAATACAATCTTTAACTTTTGAAGAGAGCCAACAACTACAGGTTCAACTCAAATAAAAGTATACTACTTAATGGAAAATAAACCTGGTAAATATCTCGCAGCTCTCACAAAATGAACACATGGTAAACCAAAGTGGTAATTAGAAACAATGCGATTAATTAACATTTGAAAAGCTTCTATGAAAATGTATTAGAATTAAACAGTTTAACGGATCCGTTAGCTTTCTTAGACTCAACAACTCCGAAGCAAATATCAGCAGACAAAGAAAAGCTTCAAACCGTGAAGAAGAAATATTAGATAGTGTTAAAACATTTGCATGGAGGAAATCACCAGGAATGGATGGCTTTCCCAAAGAAATATATTCAACATTTTGGGACAAAGTAGTCCCCCTATTTACACAAATGACCACACACTGTCACACAATTCAGTACTTCCTAGTTCCATGTATCAAACAGTTATTTCAGTTAAATTGAAACCAGGAAAATCTGGAGAGTCCCCTGCTGATTATAGACATAAGTTCAATAAATTGTGACAAAATTATAACAAAGCTTATAAGCAATAGAATGGCAAACGTCTTACCAGACTTGTTACATATCAAACAAATGTTTCAGTTGAATACAATATGCAAAAAAACAAGATCTAGCCAAAAAGGTTTTTGATCGTCTTGAATAGCCTTCTGTATTCAACACTTTGGAAGCTTTCAACTTTCCAGCTGAAATAATACATTTAATAAAACATATTGAATAAATGTCCTAAAGCAAAAATATACACAAATAATATATTATCTGGTGGAATTGCTTTAGAAAAGAGGGACAAGACAGGGATGTCCTCTCTCCCCCTTCCTGTTTCCTGTTTGCACTGGCAATTGAACCGCTTGCAGAAAGAATTACACAGGACACGAACGTAACGGGTATCAGTATTGATAAACATGAAAATAAAATAAACTTATTTGCAGATGATCTCCTGAAATACCTGACAAATATCGAAAACTCAATGCCCCCCTTGCTAAAAATATTTTCAGAATACTCAAATCTCAGGATATAGTAAAACAGCAATCCTTTCAGTAGACCACAAAAAATATGAACTACATAGGATGCTTAATAAGTGACAAAAAACAACAATTATATCAGATAACTTTACTCCATTACTCAACAATATGAAAGCAGATCTAACTAAATTGAATAATCTTCCCATAAATCTTACAGGTACAATAAACCTCTTTAGAATGGCTGCCAAAGTTTTGGTATTTATTTTCGGTAATACCAATTACCCCACAAAGACATTCTTTAAAAAAGTATACTCGGTCATAAGACTTTTTATATGGGCAAATAAAATTCATAGAATAAAATGGAAAGTTGAACATCTTCCTGAGTCTGAGGATGGTTTTAACCTTCCAGATTGTAATTGTATCAACTCACTACCCAAGGCTTTTACTTGTGACATATAGTTAAATGCACTAAAGAGGAACAATGGGTACATATTCAAGATGCGCATGCTCATCCCCAGAATCTTTTTCCATCTCTATTTTCAAAGGATAAATCTAAAAACATGAACAATTTCATAGTTAAGAACACTATAAACATATTCTATAAGAACCAATATCCCTCCCTAGAAACACAACCCTATGGAACACTACAACCCTATGGAACACTACAACCCTATGGAACACTACAACCCTATGGAACACTACAACCCTATGGAACACTACAACCCTATGGAACACTACAACCCTATGGAACACTACAACCCTATGGAACACTACAACCCTATGGAACACTACAACCCTATGGAACACTACAACCCTATGGAACACTACAACCCTATGGAACACTACAACCCTATGGAACACTACAACCCTATGGAACACTACAACCCTATGGAACACTACAACAATATAGAACACTATAACAATATGGAACACTGCAACAATATGGAACACTGCAACAATATGGAACACTATAACAATATGGAACACTACAACAATATGGAACACTACAACAATATGGAACACTACAACAATATGGAACACTACAACAATATGGAACACTGCAACAATATGGAACACTGCAACAATATGGAACACTGCAACAATATGGAACACTATAACAATATGGAACACTACAACAATATGGAACACTACAACAATATGGAACACTATAACAATATGGAACACTACAACAATCTGGAACACTACAACAATCTGGAACACTACAACAATCTGGAACACTACAACAATCTGGAACACTACAACAATCTGGAACACTACAACAA
Organism: Salvelinus namaycush; assembly: GCF_016432855.1. Lineage (NCBI taxonomy): Eukaryota > Metazoa > Chordata > Actinopteri > Salmoniformes > Salmonidae > Salvelinus > Salvelinus namaycush. The sequence goes on along the minus strand of NC_052338.1, from coordinate 36,667,469 downwards.
TCTGGAACACTACAACAATCTGGAACACTACAACAATCTGGAACACTACAACAATCTGGAACACTACAACCCTATGGAACACTACAACCCTATGGAACACTACAACCCTATGGAACACTACAACAATCTGGAACACTACAACAATCTGGAACACTACAACAATCTGGAACACTACAACAATCTGGAACACTACAACAATCTGGAACACTACAACAATCTGGAACACTACAACAATCTGGAACACTACAACAATCTGGAACACTACAACAATCTGGAACACTACAACAATCTGGAACACTATAAACATATTCTATAAGAACCAATATCCCTCCCTGGAAACACAACCCTATGGAACACTACAACCCTATGGAACACTACAACCCTATGGAACACTACAACCCTATGGAACACTACAACCCTATGGAACACTACAACCCTATGGAACACTACAACCCTATGGAACACTACAACAATCTGGAACACTACAACAATCTGGAACACTGCAACAATCTGGAACACTGCAACAATCTGGAACACTGCAACAATATGGAACACTGCAACAATATGGAACACTGCAACAATATGGAACACTGCAACAATATGGAACACTACAACAATATGGAACACTACAACAATATGGAACACTATAACAATATGGAACACTATAACAATATGGAACACTATAACAATATGGAACACTATAACAATATGGAACACTACAACAATATGGAACACTACAACATTATGGAACACTATAACAATATGGAACACTATAACAATATGGAACACTACAACAATATGGAACACTACAACAATATGGAACACTATAACAATATGGAACACTATAACAATATGGAACACTATAACAATATGGAACACTATAACAATATGGAACACTATAACATTATGGAACACTGCAACAATATGGAACACTATAACAATCTGGAACACTACAACAATCTGGAACACTACAACAATCTGGAACACTGCAACAATCTGGAACACTATAACAATATGGAACACTATAACAATATGGAACACTATAACAATATGAACACTATAACAATCTGGAACACTACAACAATATGGAACACTATAACAATATGGAACACTATAACAATATGGAACACTATAACATTATGGAACACTGCAACAATATGGAACACTATAACAATATGGAACACTATAACAATATGAACACTATAACAATCTGGAACACTATAACAATCTGGAACACTACAACAATCTGGAACACTATAACAATATGGAACACTATAACAATATGGAACACTATAACAATATGGAACACTACAACAATCTGGAACACTACAACAATCTGGAACACTACAACAATATGGAACACTACAACAATATGGAACACTATAACAATATGGAACACTATAACAATATGGAACACTACAACAATCTGGAACACTACAACAATCTGGAACACTATAACATTATGGAACACTGCAACAATATGGAACACTATAACAATATGGAACACTACAACAATCTGGAACACTACAACAATATGGAACACTATAACAATATGGAACACTACAACAATCTGGAACACTACAACAATATGGAACACTATAACAATATGGAACACTGCAACAATATGGAACACTATAACAATATGGAACACTATAACAATATGGAACACTACAACAATCTGGAACACTACAACAATCTGGAACACTACAACAATCTGGAACACTATAACATTATGGAACACTGCAACAATATGGAACACTATAACAATATGGAACACTACAACAATCTGGAACACTACAACAATCTGGAACACTATAACAATATGGAACACTACAACAATCTGGAACACTACAACAATATGGAACACTACAACAATATGGAACACTGCAACAATATGGAACACTGCAACAATATGGAACACTATAACAATATGGAACACTATAACAATATGGAACACTACAACAATATGGAACACTATAACAATATGGAACACTATACATTATGGAACACTACAACAATATGGAACACTACAACAATATGGAACACTATACATTATGGAACACTACAACAATATGGAACACTATAACAATATGGAACACTATACATTATGGAACACTACAACAATATGGAACACTATAACAATATGGAACACTACAACAATATGGAACACTATAACAATATGGAACACTATAACAATATGGAACACTATAACAATATGGAACACTATAACAATATGGAACACTACAACAATATGGAACACTACAACAATATGGAACACTGCAACAATATGGAACACTACAACAATCTGGAACACTACAACAATCTGGAACACTATAACATTATGGAACACTGCAACAATATGGAACACTATAACAATATGGAACACTATAACAATATGGAACACTATAACAATATGGAACACTGCAACAATATGGAACACTATAACAATATGGAACACTACAACAATATGGAACACTATAACAATATGGACACTACAACAATATGGAACACTATAACATTATGGAACACTATAACAATATGGAACACTACAACAATATGGAACACTATAACAATATGGAACACTGCAACAATATGGAACACTATAACAATATGGAACACTATAACAATCTGGAAGAAAATTAAATGGATTCTACAAGAACCAATATCCCTCCCTAGAAACACAACCCTATGGAGCAATCCTTGGATAGCTTTCCAGAATTAACAGATAAATTGGAAACTAGATTTCTTTACATGATAGAATGTAGATCGTTTCAAATACATACAACTTAAAAATTACATATACCTACATTTTGATTTGAAATATGTTAGACATCATCATTGAGTCAGAAAAGGATGCTCATATAATAGGGAAGATATACAAAACCTTGCAGAGATCATATCCAACTGACAATCTTTTAGAATTTTTTTGGGGAAACAAGACTTAAAAAGAACTGACGTTTAGACAAGATGGAGGGAAAGTTGGAGAATAACTAACGAAATTACAGTTAACAAAAATGTACATTAAATCCAGTATAAACTAATGTATAGAATGTATTATACAAGAGACAAAATTCATAAATTCTACAGCACAATGGCAGAGTCATGTCTTAAGTGTAAAACTAGAAATGACACAATAATTCATACCTTCTGGGAATGCTATAAAATCCAAAAGTTATGGATGGAGCTAGAAAGTTGGCTGTCAGAATTATTACAACGTAAACTTACTTTTAATACATCTGTCTGCATATTTCAAGACGTGGCATATGGGGGTGTAGTGAGATACCCAATGGACTGGATGATTCTCTTCTCATCACTCATCTTTGAAAAAAAGTATACTAAAAACTTGGACATCAATCATGGAAAATTAGTCTAGAGCCCTGCCACTAACGGAAAAGTCTGTATTTTATCGCTATATTACTTAATGTCCATATCGCCCAGCTCTAATAAAGATGTATGGAAGCAATCTCTAATGCATCATATTCACACCATTTTAGATATATGACTCGTTAGCATTCTGCTACTCCAGCACCTTGATCTAGCATCAGATTTAAGTTGTAGATCACACTGCCCTGATCCTAGATTACACTCCTGCATTACTCAGACTTCCACCATGTTAAAGAGACTCACCTTATCATTTTGCAGCTCCAGCACTCTGGTTGTGTAGTAAGACTTGACGTCTTCTGAAATCAGCGTTATCAGGAAATGTGTATCTCTGAACGGCATCTCATGCTCGTCCTGCGTTGGCCAATACTGAGCACACTTTTCCTGTCAGGCGGGAAATACAGAAGACAGTCAGCCAGTCAGTCAGCCAGCCAGCCAGTCAGCCAGCCAGCCACCTTAGTTGAACAGTGAAGAAAAGAGAGGTGTTTCCAGTCTTAATAATATTCTGAATAAGCACTATAAGTCATGTTTTATTATTATGATTATTATTATCATCAACGTATGTGTAGCCCAGCATTCTACTTAATGCAGTGACAGTCCCTATAAAGACTAAAGCTACAAGGTTTCACTACATTTGATAAAGTGAATCATTCATTTTCTACAAGTCCTTCTAAAATATGGACAACTAGGTTACGCAATGTCATGCTTTTAAAAGGCATCTGTTGGCCGTAACAAGACTGAATAGAACCTCATGACAACAATATTCACCCCTGGCTCCTCCTCTTCCAGGAAGAAGGGAAACTAAACTCATGATCCAACACCTACTGCTGCTACTGTGACACAAGATCGCATGAAGGGGAGGTCGGCTCAAGTAGCATCTGAGGCATAAAAGCCTGTGCTTGGGGAACTGTCAGGTCTCCTCTCACAGACCTAACTGCCATCTCAACACCTCCCACCACCAGACCAGGAATTCACTCTCAACCACACAGAGTAGGAGGAAATACCACTCCACAGAAAGTGGCTTTTCACTCCCCCACCTTACCAAAAATAGTGTGATCTGTGTACCACATGCAGGCAATACTAGAAGATAGTAGTTATGTACTCACTGATCCCTTCTCTATGACTCTGTTCAGCATGATGACAGCCTTGGTATTCTGTTCCCAGATCATCAACCAGAAGTGACCACAGGTGTTCCTCAGAGGACCCTGTGGATGACACACAGACAGACCATACAGACACAAACCCATTAGCTAACCAAGATTACGCATTGGGAAATGTAAGTGCATTTGGGGGTCAGTCAAGTAATAAATAATACAAGATATCAACAGTTCTATTTGTAACTTTTCAGGCTTAGAAACATCATTCATATAATATCACACGACCAGGTCAGAGTGCAAACAGATTGTTTTAGTCAATGTGGTAACATTTAGTTCCTCCCCTCAACCCCTTCATCCATTTCCTGTTTTCCAGTCATTGCTCTGTAACAACATCACTGTGGCTGTGGTTAAACAGATCTTCCATAACAACCAGTAACAACACCCCTGTGGTTAAACAGATCTTCCATAACAACCAGTAACAACACCCCTGTGGTTAACCAGAACCTCCATAACAACCAGTAACAACACCCCTGTGGTTAACCAGAACCTCCATAACAACCAGTAACAACACCCCTGTGGTTAACCAGATCTTCCATAACAACCAGTAACAACACCCCTGTGGTTAAACAGATCTTCCATAACAACCAGTAACAACACCCCTGTGGTTAAACAGATCTTCCATAACAACCAGTAACAACACCCCTGTGGTTAACCAGAACCTCCATAACAACCAGTAACAACACCCCTGTGGTTAACCAGAACCTCCATAACAACCAGTAACAACACCCCTGTGGTTAACCAGAACCTCCATAACAACCAGTAACAACACCCCTGTGGTTAACCAGAACCTCCATAACAACCAGTAACAACACCCCTGTGGTTAAACAGAACCTTCATAACAACCAGTAACAACACCCCTGTGGTTAAACAGATCTTCCATAACAACCAGTAACAACACCCCTGTGGTTAAACAGAACCTTCATAACAACCAGTAACAACACCCCTGTGGTTAAACAGAACCTTCATAACAACCAGTAACAACACCCCTGTGGTTAACCAGAACCTCCATAACAACCAGTAACAACACCCCTGTGGTTAAACAGATCTTCCATAACAACCAGTAACAACACCCCTGTGGTTAACCAGAACCTCCATAACAACCAGTAACAACACCCCTGTGGTTAAACAGATCTTCCATAACAACCAGTAACAACACCCCTGTGGTTAAACAGATCTTCCATAACAACCAGTAACAACACCCCTGTGGTTAAACAGAACCTCCATAACAACCAGTAACAACACCCCTGTGGTTAAACAGAACCTTCATAACAACCAGTAACAACACCCCTGTGGTTAACCAGAACCTCCATAACAACCAGTAACAACACCCCTGTGGTTAAACAGAACCTTCATAACAACACCCCTGTGGTTAAACAGAACCTCCATAACAACACCCCTGTGGTTAAACAGAACCTTCATAACAACCAGTAACAACACCCCTGTGGTTAAACAGAACCTCCATAACAACCAGTAACAACACCCCTGTGGTTAAACAGAACCTCCATAACAACCAGTAACAACACCCCTGTGGTTAAACAGAACCTCCATAACAACCAGTAACACCCCCCCTGTGGTTAACCAGAACCTCCATAACAACCAGTAACAACACCCCTGTGGTTAACCAGAACCTCCATAACAACCAGTAACAACACCCCTGTGGTTAACCAGAACCTCCATAACAACCAGTAACAACACCCCTGTGGTTAACCAGAACCTCCATAACAACCAGTAACAACACCCCTGTGGTTAACCAGAACCTCCATAACAACCAGTAACAACACCCCTGTGGTTAACCAGAACCTTCATAACAACCAGTAACAACACCCCTGTGGTTAAACAGAACCTCCATAACAACCAGTAACAACACCCCTGTGGTTAACCAGAACCTTCATAACAACCAGTAACAACACCCCTGTGGTTAACCAGAACCTCCATAACAACCAGTAACAACACCCCTGTGGTTAACCAGAACCTCCATAACAACCAGTAACAACACCCCTGTGGTTAACCAGAACCTCCATAACAACCAGTAACAACACCCCTGTGGTTAAACAGATCTTCCATAACAACCAGTAACAACACCCCTGTGGTTAACCAGAACCTCCATAACAACCAGTAACAACACCCCTGTGGTTAACCAGAACCTCCATAACAACCAGTAACAACACCCCTGTGGTTAAACAGAACCTCCATAACAACCAGTAACAACACCCCTGTGGTTAACCAGAACCTCCATAACAACCAGTAACAACACCCCTGTGGTTAAACAGATCTTCCATAACAACCAGTAACAACACCCCTGTGGTTAAACAGAACCAGAATCTTGGTCTGAGGTGGAATTAAAGCTCTTTGTATGACGTGACCGTCCATTTCCTGTTTCTGGAGCGCGCGAAAGGGGACATGGATTTGCCTTCTGTTTAGCTGTCGTTATGGACGACTAACATCTCCGGTTTAGATTTTATTTGATACATGTGACCATATCATCGTAAAGTATGTTTTTTCAATATAGTTTAATCAGTTTATTGAAATTTTTTCGGGAGTTTTGCCGTGTTCCGTTCTCTGACTTTGTTGACGTTGGAGAGATGCGTGCCACTTGGCAAGTGCCCATGCTAAATCAAGAGGGAAATTTGCCGTTCCAGATCCAAACAACGACTGTTCTGGACAAAGGACACCTTGTCCAACATTCTGACGGAAGATCACCAAAAGTAAGAAACATTTTATGATGCTATTTCTAATATCTGTCGTGCATGTGAACTGGTCGTGGGCGCCCAAGTGTTTCTGGCTATTGTGGCTACGCTAATATAACGCTATATTGTGTTTTTGCTGTAAAACACTTGATAAATCGGAAATATTGTCTGGAATCACAAGATGCCTGTCTTTCAATTGCTGTACACTATGTATTTTTCAGAAATGTTTTATGATGAGTAATTAGGTATTTGACGTTGGTGTCTGTAAATATTATGGCTGCTTTCGGTGCAATTTCTGATTGTAGCTGAAATGTAAACTATGATTTATACCTGAAATATGCAAATTTTTCGAACAAAACATATGCTATACAATAAATATGTTATCAGACTGTCATCTGATGAAGTTGTTTCTTGGTTAGTGGCTATGTATATCTTTATTTGGTCGAATTTGTGATAGCTACTGATGGAGTAAAAAACTGATGGAGTAAGAAAAGTGGTGTCTTTTGCTAACGTGGTTAGCTAATAGATTTACATAGTGTCTTCCCTGTAAAACATTTTAAAAATCGGACATGTTGGCTTGATTCACAAGATGTGTACCTTTCATATGCTGTATTGGACTTGTTAATGTGTGAAAGTTAAATATTTAAAAAAAATATCTTTTGAATTTCGCGCCCTGCACTTGAGCTGGCTGTTGTCATAAGTGTACCGGTGTCGGGCTGCACCCCAAACAGGTTAACCAAAACCTTCATAACAACATCACTGTGGCTAAACAGAACCTTCATAACAACATCACTGTGGCTAAACAGAACCTTCATAACAACATCACTGTGGCTAAACAGAACCTTCATAACAACATCACTGTGGCTAAACAGAACCTTCATAACAACATCACTGTGGCTAAACAGAACCTTCATAACAACATCACTGTGGCTAAACAGAACCTTCATAACAACATCACTGTGGCTAAACAGAACCTTCATAACAACATCACTGTGGCTAAACAGAACCTTCATAACAACATCACTGTGGCTAAACAGACCCTTCATAACAACATCACTGTGGCTAAACAGACCCTTCATAACAACATCACTGTGGCTAAACAGAACCTTCATAACAACATCACTGTGGCTAAACAGACCCTTCATAACAACATCACTGTGGCTAAACAGAACCTTCATAACAACATCACTGTGGCTAAACAGACCCTTCATAACCTGTGTGTTCTGTGATTTACTCACTGTTAATAAACATCAAGTGTTCAGTTACATCAAGTGTTCAGTTACATCAAGTGTTCAGTTACATCAAGTGTTCAGTTACATCAAGTGTTCTGTTACATCAAGTGTTCAGTTACATCAAGTGTTCAGTTACATCAAGTGTTCTGTTACATCAAGTGTTCTGTTACATCAAGTGTTCTGTTACATCAAGTGTTCTGTTACATCAAGTGTTCAGTTACATCAAGTGTTCAGTTACATCAAGTGTTCAGTTACATCAAGTGTTCTGTTACATCAAGTGTTCTGTTACATCAAGTGTTCAGTTACATCAAGTGTTCAGTTACATCAAGTGTTCAGTTACATCAAGTGTTCAGTTACATCAAGTGTTCTGTTACATCAAGTGTTCTGTTACATCAAGTGTTCTGTTACATCAAGTGTTCTGTTACATCAAGTGTTCTGTTACATCAAGTGTTCTGTTACATCAAGTGTTCTGTTACATCAAGTGTTCTGTTACATCAAGTGTTCAGTTACATCAAGTGTTCTGTTACATCAAGTGTTCTGTTAATCGTTACATTGGTTAATCAAGTGTTCTGTTACATCAAGTGTTCTGTTACATCAAGTGTTCTGTTACATCAAGTGTTCTGTTACATCAAGTGTTCAGTTACATCAAGTGTTCAGTTACATCAAGTGTTCAGTTACATCAAGTGTTCTGTTAATCGTTACATTGGTTAATCAAGTGTTCCGTTAATCGTTACATTGGTTAATCAAGTGTTCTGTTAATCAAGTGTTCGTTCTGAAATTCTTCGGGACCGGTGTCCCTTCCACGGGACAGTTGAGCTAACGTAGGCTAATGTGATTAGCATGAGGTTGTAAGTAACAAGAACATTTCCCAGGACATAGACATATCTGATGTTGGCAGAAAGCTTACATTCGTGTTAATCTCCCTGCACTGTCCAATTTACAGTAGCTATTACAGTGAAATAATACCATGCTATTGTTTGAGGAGAGTGCACCATTTGGAACATAAAAAGTTATTAATAAACAAATTAGGCACATTTGGGTAGTCTTGACAAATTTTGAACATAAATAAAATGGTTCATTGGATCAGTCTAAAACTTTGCACATACACTGATGCCATCTAGTGGTCAAAATCTAAATTGCAGCTGGGCTGGTATAATACACTATGGCCTTTCTCTTGCATTTCAAACATGATGGTACAAAACAAATACAAAAGAACGGTTCATTTTTTCTTTGTATTATCTTTTACCAGATCTATTGTGTTATATTCTCCTACATTCCTTTCACATTTCGATAAACTTCAGTGTTTCCTTTCAAATGGTACCAAGAATATGCATATCCTTGATTCAGGGCCTGAGCTACAGGCAGTTAGATTTGGGTATGTAATTTTATGAGAAAATTGAAAAAAATGGGCTTGTTCTGTTAACAAGTAATCTGAGAATCAATTATTCTGTTCATCAAGTGTTCGTTGTGTTCATCAAGTGTTCGTTCGGGTTAATCAAGTGTTCTGTTAATTAGTGTTCATTCTGTTAATTAGTGTTCATTCTGTTAATTAGTGTTCATCAAGTGTCAGTGCTGTTCATCAAGTGTTAGTGCTGTTCATCAAGAACTGATATAGAAGTCAGACGTAGTTGGAAAGAAACAATACAAAGAGGAAAACATACGAGAGGACTGTAGATGGGTGCAATAAAAACAAAGTAGACAACAATACGAAGAGAACGGACAACAATACGAAGAGAGCGGACAACAATACGAAGAGAGCGGACAACAATACGAAGAGAGCGGACAACAATACGAAGAGAGCGGACAACAATACGAAGAGAACAGACAACAATACGAAGAGAACGGACAACAATACGAAGAGAACGGACAACAATACGAAGAGAACGGACAACAATACGAAGAGAACGGACAACAATACGAAGAGAGCGGACAACAATACGAAGAGAGCGGACAACAATACGAAGAGAGCGGACAACAATACGAAGAGAGCGGACAACAATACGAAGAGAACGGACAACAATAAGAAGAGAACGGACAACAATACGAAGAGAACGGACAACAATACGAAGAGAACAGACAACAATACGAAGAGAACGGACAACAATACGAAGAGAACGGACAACAATACGAAGAGAACGGACAACAATACGAAGAGAGCGGACAACAATACGAAGAGAGCGGACAACAATACGAAGAGAGCGGACAACAATACAAAGAGAACGGACAACAATAAGAAGAGAACGGACAACAATACGAAGAGAGCGGACAACAATACGAAGAGAGCGGACAACAATACAAAGAGAACGGACAACAATAAGAAGAGAACGGACAACAATACGAAGAGAACGGACAACAATACGAAGAGAACAGACAACAATACGAAGAGAACGGACAACAATACGAAGAGAACGGACAACAATACGAAGAGAACGGACAACAATACGAAGAGAACGGACAACAATACGAAGAGAACAGACAACAATACGAAGAGAACGGACAACAATACGAAGAGAACGGACAACAATACGAAGAGAACAGACAACAATACGAAGAGAACAGACAACAATACGAAGAGAACGGACAACAATACAAAGAGAGCGGACAACAATACGAAGAGAGCGGACAACAATACGAAGAGAGCGGACAACAATAAGAAGAGAGCGGACAACAATACGAAGAGAACGGACAACAATACGAAGAGAGCGGACAACAATACGAAGAGAGCGGACAACAATACGAAGAGAGCGGACAACAATACGAAGAGAGCGGACAACAATAAGAAGAGAGCGGACAACAATAAGAAGAGAGCGGACAACAATACGAAGAGAGCGGACAACAATAAGAAGAGAGCGGACAACAATACGAAGAGAACGGACAACAATACGAAGAGAGCGGACAACAATACGAAGAGAACGGACAACAATACGAAGAGAGCGGACAACAATAAGAAGAGAGCGGACAACAATACGAAGAGAGCGGACAACAATACGAAGAGAACGGACAACAATACGAAGAGAACGGACAACAATACGAAGAGAGCGGACAACAATACGAAGAGAACGGACAACAATACAAAGAGAGCGGACAACAATAAGAAGAGAGCGTACAACAATAAGAACAGAATGGACAAGTCACCTGAGTTAAAATGTAGCTCCTCTGGGCCTCCTCCATGACCACCAGGCTGGCGTTGATGTAGTCGTTCTCTGTGTTCTCCAGTTTAACTCTGCTGTGATCAACTACACAGACAACCACAGAGGAGAGAAGTAATATATGAACAACATATCCAAGTGAAAGACAAGTTCATGTATGTATTGCATTGCTGCAAAATGAATTGCCTCATTGAGGACAAAGTTTTCTGAATCTGAAGTTGGTATCATACTGCAATCAATGTGGTATGGTTCAAGATAACAACAGCGAAACATTTTAAAGAACAAGATATAAAGGAGTATGAAGTCACTTACATGGACTGACATCTCTGTATCGGTTCCGGTTGCGATTTTCTGGATATTTAGCAACTTTTAAAGGGCATTCATGGGACTGATTCCGTATTTCCTGCAAACAAACGGTTTAGTCATCACAGACTAATAGACTATGAACTGTTCCTCTGTAGGCCTACTGTACCATGAGGTTTCTGAAGGCACACAGGGTCAGACTACTTTCGATATTCACAGAATCAGAACATGTTGAGTTACTGTAGATCCTCTGGTCACACTTGCTGATTGGATGGCCGATGCTGTGGGAACTCAATGGAGCCTTATGCATTACTGTTAGGATAATGGTTTAGGTTTGGGGGCCAATTTTAGTAGTTTGTGAATAGTGGATGTCAGAAGAGCAGGAATTCCTTTTTGATCAGGAATAATCTCATCCCTAAAAATAATCATGACAAAGGCAGGTTTCTTCAGCACAACTGACTGGTCAAGGAGGGGAAACAAACTTACGGCGAATGGCAGTTCATCATCTTTAGGAGTGTCGTTAAAATAATTAAACACAGCGGATTGCTATCAAATCATGATAACACAATTTGCCACACTAGGCAGCAACCAATGGATGTTTAAAAGGTTAAAACCGTCGACCAACAAATGCAGGAAATAGTTGTAATCTGCGATTCCCCAAATAAACACTTGTGCTAACTAGTTGGAACCACCAGCAAGGGTTTGAAGCTGTTGACAAACGATGTGTTTGTAGCTGTCAATCTAATCTTACTATGGATAAGAGAACAACCGTCAGCCAAATAGCTAGCTAGCTAGATAAACCTCTTAGCGAGGATATCGTTAGTAACCGCATGCATGCACACGCTAAAAACTCCAGATTGCTGGCACTCGGCTTTGGAGTCTGGCTGAGTATTGTTGTGCGCCATCACCGAAAAGAGATGTCTAAAGACAGCAAAGTAAAAGGCAACAAGAGAACAATAAACATCCGTGCGTATTTCTACAAATAGCTGCTTTTTGCGTGCGTAAATAGCAGCTGACACTGGTGCTGCTAGCTGCATCAGCTAAGCTAACACAGGCCAACAACTAGCTAACTTACTATGTATAAGTTCTGCCACCGGCCCTCTGAATCCATGTCCACAAAGTCCTGGTCCATTTTTAAAGTGTTATTTTATCAATATGGATGATAACTAGAAATGATTTAAGTCATTACTTGTTATAAAACAAAGCCATTCGCCAAAAAAAAAAAAAAAACGATACAGACTTTGTCAGTGTAGTTGACGTCTAACACGGGCGTAATGTACGCATGCGCCAGAAAGGGTCCTTCGGTATCGTTTTCCCTACTTACCACAGCCACAAACCCCGCCCATTTCTACAATTTCTCATTTTAAACTGTGATTTTGAATCTAGCCTTAACCCTAAACCAAACTGCTAACATTATGCCTAACCTTAAATTAAGACCGAAAATCTATTTGTATGCATTTTTACGTTATTGACTTTGTGGTTACTAGAGGAAACCTTCGGTATCTTTCAAAAACAAAGATTTTTTATGTCATTCGAGATAATAAATGCTCACTTTAAGGCACATAGTGACTACGGCCTGGTTTCGAGAGAATAATTAATTAATATAGTTTGGGACTATGATATAGTTTGCATCGGCACAATTGGGCAGACAAATATTATGAAGATAGAGGTGGCGTATTTCAGCTAAAGCTTGGCAGTGAAACGACTTTTTATAAAAATGGCGCCGACCAATGCAACCTGTCCCATAGTATAGTAAACTCACATGTAACGTGGTTTATTTGTTGCTACATTTATCGAGCAGGCTTTTCACCAAACAGCAATGTTTGTCGCTCGAAGTATTGCAGCGGACCACAAGGATCTTATTCATGATGTTTCATATGATTTCCATGGCCGGAGAATGGCAACTTGCTCTAGTGACCAAAGTGTCAAGGTAAAGTAAAGAAAGCTCTGAACTAGTTAGCCAGCTAACAACAAACCAATCCTTTTGAATCCCCTGATCTTACATTTACTTTCTAAGTACAAGCCAGCTAGTTAGTTCTTCTTGGCAAACCCATCTGTTTGAAATAACCCTGTCCCTTATATCCATCATTTAAGGTGTGGGACAAGAGTGACAACGGAGAGTGGAACTGCACTGCCAGTTGGAAGGTAACGTTTATATTCCGTTTCACTGCCAGTTGGAAGGTAACGTTTATATTCCGTTTCACTGCCAGTTGGAAGGTAACGTTTATATTCCGTTTCACTGCCAGTTGGAAGGTAACGTTTATATTCCGTTTCACTGCCAGTTGGAAGGTAACGTTTATATTCCGTTTCACTGCCAGTTGGAAGGTAACGTTTATATTCCGTTTCACTGCCAGTTGGAAGGTAACGTTTATATTCCGTTTCACTGCCAGTTGGAAGGTAACGTTTATATTCCGTTTCACTGCCAGTTGGAAGGTAACGTTTATATTCCGTTTCACTGCCAGTTGGAAGGTAACGTTTAAATTCCGTTTCACTGCCAGTTGGAAGGTAGCGTTTAAATTCCGTTTCACTGCCAGTTGGAAGGTAGCGTTTAAATTCCGTTTCACTGCCAGTTGGAAGGTAGCGTTTAAATTCCGTTTCACTGCCAGTTGGAAGGTAGCGTTTAAATTCCGTTTCACTGCCAGTTGGAAGGTAGCTAGGTAACGCTTCTGTTCATTTTCAGTTCATCAGTATGACCATCACAATTAGACTAGGGATGCACCAATATGACATTTTGGCCGATACGATATCCGATATTTTACTTGCCAAAAAAAACGATACCGATAAAAAGAAAATGTGCGGTTAAGCATTCTAGTACAGTTAAATAGTTGAAACACACACAGGGACCAAAAAGTTATTTTGTTGGTAATTTATGCATGTCCCCATTACCAGTAAAATCAAAACCCATTTCTTTCACTTTGCTGTGCTGTTTCATTGTTCAGATGTTCAGTTGTTTCATTCTCAACCAGGATTTCATCATACATGTCAAGCAGGGAAGTTTCAGCTCTGTCTGTCTGTGGCTTCTTTTCTCATGTGTCCTCTTCCTCGGGGGGCACTGTCACTGTGTCCGTTTCCATCTTGTCCAGCTATGTCTAACATTTCACGTAAACCCTGTTTCTTGTCTGCATCAAAGTAGAAGTCCTTGTACCTAGCATCGAGCATGGTGGCGACCCAGTAAAGAGGCTCAGAGAGAATGCCACCAAATTGCTTGTTCACAGCTTCTAGTAGAGTACTTTTGCAAGTTTTAACCCCACGGTCTATGTCGGCAGTTTTGTTGAGCAGGCGTTTCAATGCCATGACCGAGGGTATCACGCCTGCTGCAAACGCAGTTCATGAGATTATTTCTTGAGTCAGTTGTTCGAATGGAGCTAGGTGTGTGTTCATGTTTTCAATTAGAGTCCACTGGTTTGTACTGATTTTTGCAGGTAACTCATAGTCGGCTGCGTACACGCCAAGCAATCGTTTTTGTTCCAGCAGGCTCTCCATCATGTAAAAAGTACTGTTCCGTCTTGCTTAAGCCTTTTCGTTGTCACTCCAAGCTGCTCCTGTATTGCTTGACGGCGGCTGTATGCTAGCTGTGAGTGTTTAAAAGGACCCTTCCTACCTGTTGCCACTGTCAGATGTGCTGCGTTGGGCCAAAACACCTTCGTTCACAGCCAGTTGCAGCGTGTGTGCCATGCATGGCAAACTGGCCACTCCGCATTGTTCCAAAGCCTTTGTCATGTTCCGTGCATTATCACGTAGCGTAGCACAGCGTGTACTTTGTTCTTGGAGATTTTCCAAGTTTCAAACATGTTCTGAAATGCCATTGAGATGGCAGCAGCGGTATGAGAACCAAGCACATTCTTGAGCATGCAATACGGCTTTCCTCAGTATGAAATCCTCATCGACCCACTGTGCTGTCAGACTCAGCATGCTCATGGGGCTGACATCGCTGGTCCAAATGTCAGTCGTGAAGCTAATAGCAGTGACGCCCATAGCAAGTAGCTCATGGATGTGCGTTTCAACAATCCTGTGTAACTCCGGTAGGGCAACATCTGAAAAATAGCGCCTACTTGGTAGTGTGTACCGGGGCCCGAGGTGCTCGACCAGTCGGCAAAAGCCAACATCATCCACGACAGAGAACAATTGATTGTCAAGGGCAATGAATTCCATTATCATGGCGTTAATGAATTTTGCCTTAAAGTTGTCCAGCTGAAATGTTCTTACGCTTTCAAATGACTGCTGGACTTGAACTTGTTTAGTTGTTGGAAGTGTGCGCTTAGTTTATTCTGCTTTTGTTCTGAGTAGTCGCTGAACGTCTGGGGGTGATGCAACTTCAAATGAGTAATTAGGTTTGTGGTATTGAAAAATTTCACTGTCTCCCCTCGTGAAATAATAGCAGCACAAATGTTGCATATGGCCTTTTTGTTATCTTCCTTTGAAACTAACAAAATAGATCCATACAGCAGACATTGTGGGCTAAGTTAGGAATGCTGTGTTGCATATGTAGCGTCATTACGTCATCTACCTATGTTATACAGGTATGCATGTCAGCTTCGACACCGGTTTTGCACATCGGCGTTAAACTATACATGGAGCCGATGCCGATTTTGGCGTTGTTAGCTAATATCGTCCGATTCCGATATGCTTACCGACTGTATCGTGCATCCCTAAATTGGACACATTTCACAAGAGAGAAACGCAGTATATTTGTTCTGCTGAAGAAAAGTCTGAACTAATTAGGCTACATAAAGACAAATGCTTTTGCGTTATTGTATGTTGAAAGTGGAGGTGGTGGAGGCAGGGCATGACATCATCTTTATTCTCTCTGTCCAGACCCATAGTGGATCAGTATGGAGGGTGACCTGGGCCCATCCTGAGTTTGGTCAGGTGCTGGCCTCCTGCTCCTTCGACCGGACCGCTGCTGTGTGGGAGGAGATAGTTGGGGAGTCCAATGACAAACAGAGAGGACTCAGTCACTGGGTGAGAATTGAGAAGGAAAGAGCCAGTTAGAGGACAAGTTTACCCAAAATGCAGAAACTCAAGTGATTCCATACATTTAAACTAGTTTAAGTGGAGTTTTCCCCCTCTTTTACTTTTTATTTTATTTCACCTTTATTTAACTCGACTTGACAATCGACTTGACAACAACAGCCAGTGAAAGTGCAGGTCGCCAAATTCAAACAACAGAAATCTCATAATTCAAATTCCTCAAACATACAAGTATTTCACACCATTTTATAGATAAACTTGTTGTTAATCCCACCACAGTGTCCGATTTTCAAAAAGGCTTTATGACAAAAGCACACCATCTGATTATGTTAGGTCAGTACCTAGTCACAGAAAAACACAGCCATTTTTCCAGCCAAAGAGAGGAGTCACAAAAAGCAGAAATAGAGATAAAATTAATCACTAACCTTTGATCTTCATCAGATGACACTCATAGGACTTCATGTTACACAATACATATATGTTTTGTTCGATAAAGTTCATATTTATATCCAAAAATCTCAGTTTACATTGGCGCGTTATGTTCAGTAATGTTTTGCTTCCAAAACATCCGGTGATTTTGCAGAGAGCCACATCAATTTACAGAAATACTCATAATAAACATTGATAAAAGATACAAGTGTTACACATGGAACTTTAGATAAACTTCTCCTTAATGCAACCGCTGTGTCAGATTAAAAAAAAACTTTACGGAAAAAGCACACCATGCAATAATCTGAGTACGGCGCTCAGACACAAAACAAGCCATACAAATATCCGCCATGTTGTGGAGTCAACAGAAGTCAGAAATAGCATTATAAATATTCACTTACCTTTGATCTTCATCAGAATGCACTCCCAGGAATCCCAGTTCCACAATAAATGTTTGTTTTGTTCGATGAAGTCCATTTATGTCCAAATATCTCCTTTTTGTTTGTGCGTTTAGTTCAAAAATCCAAATTCATGACGCGCAGGCCAGACGAAAGTCAAAAAATTCCATTACAGTTCGTAGAAACATGTCAAGCGATGTTGAGAATCAATCTTTAGGATGTTTTTAACATAAATCTAAAATAATGTTTCAACCGGAGAATTCCTTTGTCTTTAGAAATGAAAAGGAACGCAGCTACCTCTCACGGGGGAGCGCCTGAGTGAGGTCATGGCATTCTGCCAGACCCCTGGTTGAAACAGCTCTCATTCCCTCATCCTTCACAGTAGAAGCCTGAAACAAGGTTATAAAGACTGACATCTAGTGGAAGCCTTAGGAAGTGCAATATGACCCCATAGACACTGTGTATTTGATAGGCCATGAGTTGAAAAACTACAAACCTCAGATTTCCCACTTCCTGGTTGGATTTTTTTCTCATGTTTTTGCCTGCCATAGGAGTTCTGTTATACTCACAGACATCATTCAATCAGTTTTAGAAACTTCAGAGTGTTTTCTATTCAAATCTACTAATAATATGCATATCTTAGCTTCTGGGCCTGAGTAGCAGGCAGTTTACTCTGGGCACATTATTCATCCAAGCTACTCAATACTGCCCCCAGCCATAAGAAGTTAGCCAGGTAGGCCAGTTGAAAACAAGATCTCATTTACAACTGCGACCTGGCCAAGATCAAGCAAAGCAGTGCGACACAAACAACAACAGAGTTACACATGGAATAAACAAACGTATAGTCAATAACACAATAGAAACATCTATATACAGTGTGTGCAAATGTAGTAAGATTAGGGAGGTAAGGCAATAAATAGTCCGTGGAGGAAAAGTAATTACAATTTAGGATTAACACTGGAGTGATAGATGTGCAAGTAGAGATACTGGTGTGCAAAAGAGCTAAATAAATAACAATATGGGGATGAGGTAGTTGGATGGGCTATTTACAGATTGGCTATGTACAGGTACAGTGATCGGTAAGCTCCTCTGACAGCTGATGCTTAAGGTTAGTGAGCGAGATATGAGTCTCCAGCTTCAGTGATTTTTGCAATTCGTTCCAGTCATTGGCAGCAGAGAACTGGAAGGAAAGGCGGCCAAAGGGGTTGTTGGATTTGGGGATGACCAGAGTTTTCCCTCTCTCTCCTTGTAGTGCTGTATTGAAACAGCTTTGGGGATGATCAGAGAGGTTTCCATCTCTCTCCCTGTAGTTCTGTATTGAAACAGCTTTGAAAACGAGTCAAGTGCCTGAGGATGTTGCTGGATGCAGGCCTCGCTCTGCTCCGTTGCCAGTGAATTCATGAATCAGAAATACCTGAAGTGTGGACAAATTGGTTGTTTTATTGAAAGCATACGGCCAAATTAGATATTTTTGTCAAAAGTACTATCAGTTTTGAGTCAGGAAATGTGTACTTCTCCACCTAAAACATTTGCGATTATTTTATGTAGCCAACTGCTACGGCAGCAGAAATGGGTGACAAGTGCGTATGTGCACCCTCGTGAGGGTAAGCCTGTTGCGTAGATCTTTGGGGGGGAGAAGGGGCTGGTGCGAAACTTGATAGTTAGGCATATCGCAGGTAAAGGTAGATACCCGAAGTGGAAAAAGGGATGGTAGAGAGAACAAGCTAGTTTTCTGGTCCCTTGCTGCACTTTAAACAGGACATTAAGGGAAGAAGGCACCGAATTGTTTTCCGATTTAAAGATACACAGAGATGCAGAAGATGGTTAGTAGCAATTAGAAATGGTAAATATGATGTAAATACAGCCAACCTTGCATCGCTGCGTGTGTAGCAAGCACTTGAGCAACGAGGCATATGAAAGAGATATGCAAACTGAAATTAGCAAAAAACGAAGGATACTGAAAGAGAGCTGTTGCTACTGTATGTCCATGACTGGATCTGGAGCAGTGTTACTATATGACTGGATCTGGAGCAGTGTTACTATATGACTGGATCTGGAGCAGTGTTACTATATGACTGGATCTGGAGCAGTGTTACTATATGACTGGATCTGGAGCAGTGTTACTGTATGACTGGATCTGGAGCAGTGTTACTGTATGACTGGATCTGGAGCAGTGTTACTATATGACTGGATCTGGAGCAGTGTTACTATATGACTGGATCTGGAGCAGTGTTACTATATGACTGGATCTGGAGCAGTGTTACTATATGACTGGATCTGGAGCAGTGTTACTATATGACTGGATCTGGAGCAGTGTTACTATATGACTGGATCTGGAGCAGTGTTACTATATGACTGGATCTGGAGCAGTGTTACTATATGACTGGATCTGGAGCAGTGTTACTATATGTCTGGATCTGGAGCAGTGTTACTGTATGACTGGATCTGGAGCAGTGTTACTATATGACTGGATCTGGAGCAGTGTTACTATATGACTGGATCTGGAGCAGTGTTACTGTATGACTGGATCTGGAGCAGTGTTACTATATGACTGGATCTGGAGCAGTGTTACTATATGACTGGATCTGGAGCAGTGTTACTATATGACTGGTTCTGGAGCAGTGTTACTGTATGACTGGATCTGGAGCAGTGTTACTGTATGACTGGATCTGGAGCAGTGTTACTATATGTCTGGATCTGGAGCAGTGTTACTATATGACTGGATCTGGAGCAGTGTTACTATATGTCTGGATCTGGAGCAGTGTTACTATATGACTGGATCTGGAGCAGTGTTACTATATGTCTGGATCTGGAGCAGTGTTACTGTATGACTGGATCTGGAGCAGTGTTACTATATGACTGGATCTGGAGCAGTGTTACTATATGACTGGATCTGGAGCAGTGTTACTATATGACTGGATCTGGAGCAGTGTTACTATATGACTGGATCTGGAGCAGTGTTACTATATGACTGGATCTGGAGCAGTGTTACTGTATGACTGGATCTGGAGCAGTGTTACTATATGACTGGATCTGGAGCAGTGTTACTATATGACTGGATCTGGAGCAGTGTTACTATATGACTGGATCTGGAGCAGTGTTACTATATGACTGGATCTGGAGCAGTGTTACTGTATGACTGGATCTGGAGCAGTGTTACTATATGTCCATGACTGGATCTGGAGCAGTGTTACTATATGACTGGATCTGGAGCAGTGTTACTATATGTCCATGACTGGATCTGGAGCAGTGTTACTATATGTCCATGACTGGATCTGGAGCAGTGTTACTATATGACTGGATCTGGAGCAGTGTTACTATATGTCCATGACTGGATCTGGAGCAGTGTTACTGTATGACTGGATCTGGAGCAGTGTTACTATATGACTGGATCTGGAGCAGTGTTACTATATGTCCATGACTGGATCTGGAGCAGTGTTACTGTATGACTGGTTCTGGAGCAGTGTTACTGTATGACTGGATCTGGAGCAGTGTTACTATATGACTGGATCTGGAGCAGTGTTACTATGTGACTGGATCTGGAGCAGTGTTACTATATGACTGGTTCTGGAGCAGTGTTACTATATGACTGGATCTGGAGCAGTGTTACTATATGACTGGATCTGGAGCAGTGTTACTGTATGACTGGATCTGGAGCAGTGTTACTGTATGACTGGATCTGGAGCAGTGTTACTATATGACTGGATCTGGAGCAGTGTTACTATATGACTGGATCTGGAGCAGTGTTACTGTATGACTGGATCTGGAGCAGTGTTACTATATGTCTGGATCTGGAGCAGTGTTACTATATGACTGGATCTGGAGCAGTGTTACTATATGACTGGATCTGGAGCAGTGTTACTATATGTCTGGATCTGGAGCAGTGTTACTATATGACTGGATCTGGAGCAGTGTTACTATATGTCTGGATCTGGAGCAGTGTTACTGTATGACTGGATCTGGAGCAGTGTTACTATATGACTGGATCTGGAGCAGTGTTACTATATGACTGGATCTGGAGCAGTGTTACTATATGACTGGATCTGGAGCAGTGTTACTATATGACTGGATCTGGAGCAGTGTTACTATATGACTGGATCTGGAGCAGTGTTACTGTATGACTGGATCTGGAGCAGTGTTACTATATGACTGGATCTGGAGCAGTGTTACTATATGACTGGATCTGGAGCAGTGTTACTATATGACTGGATCTGGAGCAGTGTTACTATATGACTGGATCTGGAGCAGTGTTACTATATGACTGGATCTGGAGCAGTGTTACTGTATGACTGGATCTGGAGCAGTGTTACTATATGTCCATGACTGGATCTGGAGCAGTGTTACTATATGACTGGATCTGGAGCAGTGTTACTATATGACTGGATCTGGAGCAGTGTTACTATATGACTGGATCTGGAGCAGTGTTACTATATGACTGGATCTGGAGCAGTGTTACTATATGACTGGATCTGGAGCAGTGTTACTATATGACTGGATCTGGAGCAGTGTTACTATATGACTGGATCTGGAGCAGTGTTACTATATGACTGGATCTGGAGCAGTGTTACTATATGACTGGATCTGGAGCAGTGTTACTATATGACTGGATCTGGAGCAGTGTTACTGTATGACTGGATCTGGAGCAGTGTTACTATATGACTGGATCTGGAGCAGTGTTACTGTATGACTGGATCTGGAGCAGTGTTACTGTATGACTGGATCTGGAGCAGTGTTACTATATGTCCATGACTGGATCTGGAGCAGTGTTACTGTATGACTGGATCTGGAGCAGTGTTACTATATGACTGGATCTGGAGCAGTGTTACTATATGACTGGATCTGGAGCAGTGTTACTATATGTCCATGACTGGATCTGGAGCAGTGTTACTATATGTCCATGACTGGATCTGGAGCAGTGTTACTATATGACTGGATCTGGAGCAGTGTTACTATATGACTGGATCTGGAGCAGTGTTACTGTATGACTGGATCTGGAGCAGTGTTACTATATGACTGGATCTGGAGCAGTGTTACTATATGACTGGATCTGGAGCAGTGTTACTGTATGACTGGATCTGGAGCAGTGTTACTGTATGACTGGATCTGGAGCAGTGTTACTATATGACTGGATCTGGAGCAGTGTTACTATATGACTGGATCTGGAGCAGTGTTACTATATGACTGGATCTGGAGCAGTGTTACTATATGACTGGATCTGGAGCAGTGTTACTGTATGACTGGATCTGGAGCAGTGTTACTATATGACTGGATCTGGAGCAGTGTTACTATATGACTGGATCTGGAGCAGTGTTACTGTATGACTGGATCTGGAGCAGTGTTACTATATGACTGGATCTGGAGCAGTGTTACTATATGACTGGATCTGGAGCAGTGTTACTATATGACTGGATCTGGAGCAGTGTTACTGTATGACTGGATCTGGAGCAGTGTTACTATATGACTGGATCTGGAGCAGTGTTACTATATGACTGGATCTGGAGCAGTGTTACTATATGACTGGATCTGGAGCAGTGTTACTGTATGACTGGATCTGGAGCAGTGTTACTATATGACTGGTTCTGGAGCAGTGTTACTATATGACTGGATCTGGAGCAGTGTTACTATATGACTGGATCTGGAGCAGTGTTACTATATGACTGGATCTGGAGCAGTGTTACTGTATGACTGGATCTGGAGCAGTGTTACTATATGACTGGATCTGGAGCAGTGTTACTATATGACTGGATCTGGAGCAGTGTTACTATATGTCTGGATCTGGAGCAGTGTTACTGTATGACTGGATCTGGAGCAGTGTTACTATATGACTGGATCTGGAGCAGTGTTACTATATGACTGGATCTGGAGCAGTGTTACTATATGACTGGATCTGGAGCAGTGTTACTGTATGACTGGATCTGGAGCAGTGTTACTGTATGACTGGATCTGGAGCAGTGTTACTGTATGACTGGTTCTGGAGCAGTGTTACTGTATGACTGGATCTGGAGCAGTGTTACTGTATGACTGGATCTGGAGCAGTGTTACTATATGACTGGATCTGGAGCAGTGTTACTATATGACTGGATCTGGAGCAGTGTTACTATATGACTGGATCTGGAGCAGTGTTACTGTATGACTGGATCTGGAGCAGTGTTACTGTATGACTGGATCTGGAGCAGTGTTACTATATGACTGGATCTGGAGCAGTGTTACTATATGACTGGATCTGGAGCAGTGTTACTGTATGACTGGATCTGGAGCAGTGTTACTATATGACTGGATCTGGAGCAGTGTTACTATATGACTGGATCTGGAGCAGTGTTACTATATGACTGGATCTGGAGCAGTGTTACTGTATGACTGGATCTGGAGCAGTGTTACTATATGACTGGATCTGGAGCAGTGTTACTATATGACTGGATCTGGAGCAGTGTTACTGTATGACTGGATCTGGAGCAGTGTTACTATATGACTGGTTCTGGAGCAGGTTACTATATGACTGGATCTGGAGCAGTGTTACTATATGACTGGATCTGGAGCAGTGTTACTATATGACTGGATCTGGAGCAGTGTTACTGTATGACTGGATCTGGAGCAGTGTTACTGTATGACTGGATCTGGAGCAGTGTTACTATATGACTGGATCTGGAGCAGTGTTACTATATGACTGGATCTGGAGCAGTGTTACTATATGACTGGATCTGGAGCAGTGTTACTATATGACTGGATCTGGAGCAGTGTTACTATATGACTGGATCTGGAGCAGTGTTACTATATGACTGGATCTGGAGCAGTGTTACTGTATGACTGGTTCTGGAGCAGTGTTACTGTATGACTGGATCTGGAGCAGTGTTACTATATGACTGGATCTGGAGCAGTGTTACTGTATGACTGGTTCTGGAGCAGTGTTACTGTATGACTGGATCTGGAGCAGTGTTACTATATGACTGGATCTGGAGCAGTGTTACTATATGACTGGATCTGGAGCAGTGCCAAAATATAAAGGTGTACTTGAGAAGGCGACAAAGCAAGCGGACACTGCAGCGGTATTTAGCCTTTCCTGATTCTTGACGTTGGAGGTATGTAGCCTTTCCTGATTCTTGACGTTGGAGGTATCTAGCCTGATTCTTGACGTTGGAGGTATCTAGCCTGATTCTTGACGTTGGAGGTATCTAGCCTGATTCTTGACGTTGGAGGTATCTAGCCTGATTCTTGACGTTGGAGGTATCTAGCCTGATTCTTGACGTTGGAGGTATCTAGCCTGATTCTTGACGTTGGAGGTATCTAGCCTGATTCTTGACGTTGGAGGTATGTAGCCTGATTCTTGACGTTGGAGGTATGTAGTCTAGCCTGATTCTTGACGTTGGAGGTATCTAGCCTGATTCTTGACGTTGGAGGTATGTAGCCTGATTCTTGACGTTGGAGGTATGTAGCCAGCCTGATTCTTGACGTTGGAGGTATGTAGCCAACCTGATTCTTGACGTTGGAGGTATGTAGCCTTTCCTGATTCTTGACGTTGGATGTATGTAGCTAACCTGATTCTTGACGTTGGAGGTATGTAGCCTTTCCTGATTCTTGACGTTGGATGTATGTAGCCTAGCCTGATTCTTGACGTTGGATGTATGTATGTAGCCTTGCCTGATTCTTGACGTTGGAGGTATGTAGCCTGATTCTTGACGTTGGAGGTATGTAGCCTGATTCTTGACGTTGGGGGTATGTAGCTAACCTGATTCTTGACGTTGGATGTATGTATGTAGCCTTGCCTGATTCTTGACGTTGGAGGTATGTAGCCTGATTCTTGACGTTGGGGGTATGTAGCTAACCTGATTCTTGACGTTGGGGGTATGTAGCTAACCTGATTCTTGATGTTGGAGGTATGTAGCTAACCTGATTCTTGACGTTGGAGGTATGTAGCCAACCTGATTCTTGACGTTGGAGGTATGTAGCCAACCTGATTCTTGACGTTGGAGGTATGTAGACAACCTGATTCTTGACGTTGGAGGTATGTAGCCAACCTGATTCTTGACGTTGGAGGTATGTAGCTAACCTGATTCTTGACGTTGGAGGTATGTAGCCAACCTGATTCTTGACGTTGGAGGTATGTAGCCAACCTGATTCTTGACGTTGGAGGTATGTAGCTAACCTGATTCTTGACGTTGGAGGTATGTAGCTAACCTGATTCTTGACGTTGGAGGTATGTAGCTAACCTGATTCTTGACGTTGGAGGTATGTAGCTAACCTGATTCTTGACGTTGGAGGTATGTAGCCTGATTCTTGACGTTGGAGGTATGTAGCCTGATTCTTGACGTTGGAGGTATGTAGCCTGATTCTTGACGTTGGAGGTATGTAGCCAAGCCTGATTCTTGACGTTGGAGGTATGTAGCCAAGCCTGATTCTTGACGTTGGAGGTATGTAGCCAAGCCTGATTCTTGACGTTGGAGGTATGTAGCCAAGCCTGATTCTTGACGTTGGAGGTATGTAGCCAAGCCTGATTCTTGACGTTGGAGGTATGTAGCCAAGCCTGATTCTTGACGTTGGAGGTATGTAGCCTGATTCTTGACGTTGGAGGTATGTAGCCAAGCCTGATTCTTGACGTTGGAGGTATGTAGCCAAGCCTGATTCTTGACGTTGGAGGTATGTAGCCAAGCCTGATTCTTGACGTTGGAGGTATGTAGCCAAGCCTGATTCTTGACGTTGGAGGTATGTAGCCAAGCCTGATTCTTGACGTTGGAGGTATGTAGTCAAGCCTGATTCTTGACGTTGGAGGTATGTAGTCAAGCCTGATTCTTGACGTTGGAGGTATGTAGCCTGATTCTTGACGTTGGAGGTATGTAGCCTGATTCTTGACGTTGGAGGTATGTAGCCTGATTCTTGACGTTGGAGGTATGTAGCCTGATTCTTGACGTTGGAGGTATGTAGCCTGATTCTTGACGTTGGAGGTATGTAGCCTAGCCTGATTCTTGACGTTGGAGGTATGTAGCCTAACCTGATTCTTGACGTTGGAGGTATGTAGCCTGATTCTTGACGTTGGAGGTATGTAGCCTGATTCTTGACGTTGGAGGTATGTAGCCTGATTCTTGACGTTGGAGGTATGTAGCCTCATTCTTGACGTTGGAGGTGTTATTGTGTTATTACCATTACACCATATCATGTAAACATAGAGGCCTAGGATGTTTAAGGGCATAAGGTGCTGATTCTATGTAGCAGGGATTCCCCCCGATGCTGCACATTAGCAGTTACCCATCTCCACTGCTGTGGCTGTCGGCTACATAAAACATTTCTATAAAATAATCACACGTTTTCGGTGGAAAAGTACACATTTCCTGACTCGTAGTACTTTTCTTTTTTTTGTTGACAAAAATAGCTCATTCGGCCGTACTCTTTCAATAAAACAACAGTTTGTCCACACTTCAGGGATTTCTGAATCATGAATTCACTGGCAACGGAGCAGAGCGAGGCCTGCATCCAGCAACAGCAGCTGTTTTTGCAGCTGTTTCAGTACAGCACTACAGGGGGAGAGGGCAAACTCCACTGAACTAGTTTCAATGTATGGGTGAACTTCTCCTTTAACAGAGAGGACTCAGTCACTGGGTGAGAACTAAAGGGGAAAAAATATGTTTATTTTCACATACGCTGATGGGTGCAGTGAAATGTTGAAGGAGATGGTCAGTTATAAGAGAGGGCTCAGTCACAGGGTGAAAGGTAGTCTAGATCAGTTAGTAGAGAGGGCTCAGTCACAGGGTGAGAACTGTGGAAAAGGGGAGAGTCTAGCTCAGTGAACAGAGAGGACTCAGTAACCGGGTGAAAGGTAGTCTAGATCAGTTAGTAGAGAGGGCTCAGTCACAGGGTGAGAACTGTGGAAAAGGGGAGAGTCTAGCTCAGTGAACAGAGAGGACTCAGTAACCGGGTGAAAGGTAGTCTAGATCAGTTAGTAGAGAGGGCTCAGTCACAGGGTGAGAACTGTGGAAAAGGGGAGAGTCTAGCTCAGTGAACAGAGAGGACTCAGTAACCGGGTGAAAGGTAGTCTAGATCAGTTAAGAGACAACCCAGCCCAGAGTGTCGACTGGCCCGGCCCCGGGGGACAACTAACCCTTACCCAGCCCTGCTGTCCCTCTCCCTGTGCGTCTCCCCCTCACACTCTTGTCTCTTTCCAGATCAAGAGGACCACTCTGGTGGACAGCAGGACGTCGGTGACTGACGTGAAGTTTGCTCCTAAACACATGGGTCTGATGCTGACCACTTGCTCAGCAGACGGGGTTATGAGGATCTATGAAGCTCCAGACGTGATGAACCTCAGCCAGTGGTCCCTGCAGCAGGAGATCTCCTCTAAACTCAGCTGCTCCTGTATCTCCTGGAGCCCCTCCAGGTTGGGCCCTCCTATGATGCCACATGATCATTTAGCAAACCATACTCAGATTTATCAGAACAAACTTGCACATAGGTATGTTCAAGATATGTGGGCAGTACCAACCCAACAGACCCATTGTCTCTCTGTGTAGACCTGTGTGGAAATGAGGACAGTAATGAGTGGTCTGAGCATAGCACATTGTTCTGACCACTAGGTGGTGGTCAACACCACAGTAGTTCTGTTTCTTGTTGCTATGTTTCGAAGCAGGAAGGAGCGGAAGCTCCCAGACTCCATTGTGGCTGCATGTTGAAACACAAAAGTGCTTGAGCCAATCATCAGAGGTGATGTTAGTTTGTAGAGTATAACTGTGTGGCTGCATGTTGAAACACAAGGAAGAGACAAACCTGCTGTACCTAGAACATCATCATCCTCCTATGGTTGTGCTTGCAGCTCCCGTGCCCACGCCCCCATGATAGCAGTGGGCTCTGATGACAGCAACACAGCATACAGCGGGAAAGTTCACATCTATGAATACATTGAAAACACAAGGTTTGTATCATGGTAGCACCACCTCTCCTCATCCCATTTGACACATCTGTGCCTTACCTAATGGTATTGCTATCTAACAGCTACCTACACCCTGAAGCATGGCCGGAGACCTAGGCTGTGTCCCAAATGTCACCTAGTGTCCCTATGGACCCTGGTCAAACAGGGTGCCATTTGGTACTCCACTATAGGAGCCATGTCTCAGACAACCCTAGACTCCACTATAGGAGCCATGTCTCAAACAACCCTAGACTCCACTATAGGAGCCATGACTCAGACAACCCTAGACTCCACTATAGGAGCCATGTCTCAAACAACCCTAGACTCCACTATAGGAGCCATGTCTCAGACAACCCTAGACTCCACTATAGGAGCCATGTCTCAAACAACCCTAGACTCCACTATAGGAGCCATGTCTCAGGACAAACAACCCTAGACTCCACTATAGGAGCCATGACTCAAACAACCCTAGACTCCACTATAGGAGCCATGTCTCAGGACAAACAACCCTAGACTCCTCTATAGGAGCCATGTCTCAAACAACCCTAGACTCCTCTATAGGAGCCATGTCTCAGGACAAACAACCCTAGACTCCACTATAGGAGCCATGACTCAAACAACCCTAGACTCCACTATAGGAGCCATGTCTCAGGACAAACAACCCTAGACTCCACTATAGGAGCCATGTCTCAGGACAAACAACCCTAGACTCCTCTATAGGAGCCATGTCTCAAACAACCCTAGACTCCACTATAGGAGCCATGACTCAAACAACCCTAGACTCCTCTATAGGAGCCATGTCTCAGGACAAACAACCCTAGACTCCTCTATAGGAGCCATGTCTCAGGACAAACAACCCTAGACTCCACTATAGGAGCCATGTCTCAGGACAAACAACCCTAGACTCCTCTATAGGAGCCATGTCTCAGGACAAACAACCCTAGACTCCACTATAGGAGCCATGTCTCAGGACAAACAACCCTAGACTCCACTATAGGAGCCATGACTCAAACAACCCAAGACTCCACTATAGGAGCCATGTCTCAGGACAAACAACCCTAGACTCCACTATAGGAGCCATGTCTCAGGACAAACAACCCTAGACGCCACTATAGGAGCCATGTCTCAAACAACCCTAGACTCCTCTATAGGAGCCATGACTCAGGACAAACAACCCTAGACTCCTCTATAGGAGCCATGTCTCAGGACAAACAACCCTAGACTCCTCTATAGGAGCCATGTCTCAGGACAAACAACCCTAGACTCCACTATAGGAGCCATGTCTCAGGACAAACAACCCTAGACTCCACTATAGGAGCCATGACTCAAACAACCCTAGACTCCACTATAGGAGCCATGTCTCAGGACAAACAACCCTAGACTCCACTATAGGAGCCATGTCTCAGGACAAACAACCCTAGACTCCTCTATAGGAGCCATGACTCAAACAACCCTAGACTCCTCTATAGGAGCCATGACTCAAACAACCCTAGACTCCACTATAGGAGCCATGTCTCAGGACAAACAACCCTAGACTCCTCTATAGGAGCCATGTCTCAGGACAAACAACCCTAGACGCCACTATAGGAGCCATGTCTCAGGACAAACAACCCTAGACTCCACTATAGGAGCCATGTCTCAGGACAAACAACCCTAGACACCACTATAGGAGCCATGTCTCAGGACAAACAACCCTAGACGCCTCTATAGGAGCCATGTCTCAGGACAAACAACCCTAGACGCCACTATAGGAGCCATGTCTCAGGACAAACAACCCTAGACGCCACTATAGGAGCCATGTCTCAGGACAAACAACCCTAGACGCCTCTATAGGAGCCATGTCTCAGGACAAACAACCCTAGACGCCACTATAGGAGCCATGTCTCAGGACAAACAACCCTAGACTCCACTGTAGGAGCCATGTCTCAGGACAAACAACCCTAGACTCCACTATAGGAGCCATGACTCAAACAACCCTAGACTCCTCTATAGGAGCCATGTCTCAGGACAAACAACCCTAGACTCCACTATAGGAGCCATGTCTCAGGACAAACAACCCTAGACTCCACTATAGGAGCCATGTCTCAGGACAAACAACCCTAGACTCCACTATAGGAGCCATGACTCAAACAACCCTAGACTCCACTATAGGAGCCATGACTCAAACAACCCTAGACTCCTCTATAGGAGCCATGTCTCAGGACAAACAACCCTAGACTCCACTATAGGAGCCATGTCTCAGGACAAACAACCCTAGACTCCTCTATAGGAGCCATGTCTCAAACAACCCTAGACTCCACTATAGGAGCCATGACTCAAACAACCCTAGACTCCTCTATAGGAGCCATGTCTCAGGACAAACAACCCTAGACTCCACTATAGGAGCCATGTCTCAGGACAAACAACCCTAGACTCCACTATAGGAGCCATGTCTCAGGACAAACAACCCTAGACTCCTCTATAGGAGCCATGACTCAAACAACCCTAGACTCCTCTATAGGAGCCATGTCTCAGGACAAACAACCCTAGACTCCACTATAGGAGCCATGTCTCAGGAAAAACAACCCTAGACTCCTCTATAGGAGCCATGTCTCAGGACAAACAACCCTAGACTCCACTATAGGAGCCATGTCTCAGGACAAACAACCCTAGACTCCTCTATAGGAGCCATGACTCAAACAACCCTAGACTCCTCTATAGGAGCCATGTCTCAGGACAAACAACCCTAGACTCCACTATAGGAGCCATGTCTCAGGACAAACAACCCTAGACTCCACTATAGGAGCCATGTCTCAGGACAAACAACCCTAGACTCCACTATAGGAGCCATGTCTCAGGACAAACAACCCTAGACTCCACTATAGGAGCCATGTCTCAGGACAAACAACCCTAGACGCCACTATAGGAGCCATGTCTCAAACAACCCTAGACTCCTCTATAGGAGCCATGTCTCAGGACAAACAACCCTAGACTCCACTATAGGAGCCATGTCTCAAACAACCCTAGACTCCACTATAGGAGCCATGTCTCAGGACAAACAACCCTAGACTCCTCTATAGGAGCCATGTCTCAGGACAAACAACCCTAGACTCCTCTATAGGAGCCATGTCTCAGGACAAACAACCCTAGACTCCACTATAGGAGCCATGTCTCAAACAACCCTAGACTCCACTATAGGAGCCATGTCTCAAACAACCCTAGACTCCACTATAGGAGCCATGTCTCAGGACAAACAACCCTAGACTCCACTATAGGAGCCATGTCTCAGGACAAACAACCCTAGACTCCACTATAGGAGCCATGTCTCAGGACAAACAACCCTAGACTCCACTATAGGAGCCATGTCTCAGGACAAACAACCCTAGACTCCACTATAGGAGCCATGACTCAAACAACCCTAGACTCCACTATAGGAGCCATGTCTCAGGACAAACAACCCTAGACTCCTCTATAGGAGCCATGACTCAAACAACCCTAGACTCCTCTATAGGAGCCATGACTCAAACAACCCTAGACGCCACTATAGGAGCCATGACTCAAACAACCCTAGACTCCACTATAGGAGCCATGTCTCAGGACAAACAACCCTAGACTCCACTATAGGAGCCATGTCTCAGGACAAACAACCCTAGACTCCTCTATAGGAGCCATGACTCAAACAACCCTAGACTCCACTATAGGAGCCATGACTCAAACAACCCTAGACTCCTCTATAGGAGCCATGTCTCAGGACAAACAACCCTAGACTCCACTATAGGAGCCATGTCTCAGGACAAACAACCCTAGACTCCACTATAGGAGCCATGTCTCAGGACAAACAACCCTAGACTCCTCTATAGGAGCCATGACTCAAACAACCCTAGACTCCTCTATAGGAGCCATGTCTCAGGACAAACAACCCTAGACTCCACTATAGGAGCCATGTCTCAGGAAAAACAACCCTAGACTCCTCTATAGGAACCATGTCTCAGGACAAACAACCCTAGACTCCACTATAGGAGCCATGTCTCAGGACAAACAACCCTAGACTCCACTATAGGAGCCATGTCTCAGGACAAACAACCCTAGACTCCACTATAGGAGCCATGTCTCAGGACAAACAACCCTAGACTCCACTATAGGAGCCATGTCTCAGGACAAACAACCCTAGACTCCACTATAGGAGCCATGTCTCAGGACAAACAACCCTAGACTCCT
The DNA here is from genome assembly GCF_016432855.1 of Salvelinus namaycush. Taxonomy (NCBI): domain Eukaryota; kingdom Metazoa; phylum Chordata; class Actinopteri; order Salmoniformes; family Salmonidae; genus Salvelinus; species Salvelinus namaycush. The sequence goes on along the minus strand of NC_052338.1, from coordinate 36,634,674 downwards.
CTATAGGAGCCATGTCTCAGGACAAACAACCCTAGACTCCTCTATAGGAGCCATGTCTCAGGACAAACAACCCTAGACTCCACTATAGGAGCCATGTCTCAGGACAAACAACCCTAGACTCCACTATAGGAGCCATGTCTCAGGACAAACAACCCTAGACTCCACTATAGGAGCCATGTCTCAGGACAAACAACCCTAGACTCCACTATAGGAGCCATGTCTCAGGACAAACAACCCTAGACTCCACTATAGGAGCCATGTCTCAGGACAAACAACCCTAGACTCCTCTATAGGAGCCATGTCTCAGGACAAACAACCCTAGACTCCACTATAGGAGCCATGTCTCAGGACAAACAACCCTAGACTCCACTATAGGAGCCATGTCTCAGGACAAACAACCCTAGACGCCACTATAGGAGCCATGTCTCAAACAACCCTAGACTCCTCTATAGGAGCCATGTCTCAGGACAAACAACCCTAGACTCCACTATAGGAGCCATGTCTCAAACAACCCTAGACTCCACTATAGGAGCCATGTCTCAGGACAAACAACCCTAGACTCCTCTATAGGAGCCATGTCTCAGGACAAACAACCCTAGACTCCTCTATAGGAGCCATGTCTCAGGACAAACAACCCTAGACTCCACTATAGGAGCCATGTCTCAAACAACCCTAGACTCCACTATAGGAGCCATGTCTCAAACAACCCTAGACTCCACTATAGGAGCCATGTCTCAGGACAAACAACCCTAGACTCCACTATAGGAGCCATGTCTCAGGACAAACAACCCTAGACTCCACTATAGGAGCCATGTCTCAGGACAAACAACCCTAGACTCCACTATAGGAGCCATGTCTCAGGACAAACAACCCTAGACTCCACTATAGGAGCCATGACTCAAACAACCCTAGACTCCACTATAGGAGCCATGTCTCAGGACAAACAACCCTAGACTCCTCTATAGGAGCCATGACTCAAACAACCCTAGACTCCTCTATAGGAGCCATGACTCAAACAACCCTAGACGCCACTATAGGAGCCATGACTCAAACAACCCTAGACTCCACTATAGGAGCCATGTCTCAGGACAAACAACCCTAGACTCCACTATAGGAGCCATGTCTCAGGACAAACAACCCTAGACTCCTCTATAGGAGCCATGACTCAAACAACCCTAGACTCCTCTATAGGAGCCATGACTCAAACAACCCTAGACTCCACTATAGGAGCCATGTCTCAGGACAAACAACCCTAGACTCCTCTATAGGAGCCATGTCTCAGGACAAACAACCCTAGACTCCACTATAGGAGCCATGACTCAAACAACCCTAGACTCCTCTATAGGAGCCATGTCTCAGGACAAACAACCCTAGACGCCACTATAGGAGCCATGTCTCAGGACAAACAACCCTAGACGCCACTATAGGAGCCATGACTCAAACAACCCTAGACTCCTCTATAGGAGCCATGTCTCAGGACAAACAACCCTAGACGCCACTATAGGAGCCATGACTCAAACAACCCTAGACTCCACTATAGGAGCCATGTCTCAAACAACCCTAGACTCCACTATAGGAGCCATGACTCAAACAACCCTAGACTCCACTATAGGAGCCATGTCTCAGGACAAACAACCCTAGACTCCTCTATAGGAGCCATGACTCAAACAACCCTAGACTCCTCTATAGGAGCCATGACTCAAACAACCCTAGACGCCACTATAGGAGCCATGACTCAAACAACCCTAGACTCCACTATAGGAGCCATGTCTCAGGACAAACAACCCTAGACTCCACTATAGGAGCCATGTCTCAGGACAAACAACCCTAGACTCCTCTATAGGAGCCATGACTCAAACAACCCTAGACTCCTCTATAGGAGCCATGACTCAAACAACCCTAGACTCCACTATAGGAGCCATGTCTCAGGACAAACAACCCTAGACTCCTCTATAGGAGCCATGTCTCAGGACAAACAACCCTAGACGCCACTATAGGAGCCATGACTCAAACAACCCTAGACTCCACTATAGGAGCCATGTCTCAGGACAAACAACCCTAGACTCCTCTATAGGAGCCATGTCTCAGGACAAACAACCCTAGACTCCACTATAGGAGCCATGACTCAAACAACCCTAGACTCCTCTATAGGAGCCATGTCTCAGGACAAACAACCCTAGACGCCACTATAGGAGCCATGTCTCAGGACAAACAACCCTAGACGCCACTATAGGAGCCATGACTCAAACAACCCTAGACTCCTCTATAGGAGCCATGTCTCAGGACAAACAACCCTAGACTCCACTATAGGAGCCATGTCTCAAACAACCCTAGACTCCACTATAGGAGCCATGTCTCAGGACAAACAACCCTAGACTCCTCTATAGGAGCCATGTCTCAGGACAAACAACCCTAGACTCCACTATAGGAGCCATGACTCAAACAACCCTAGACTCCACTATAGGAGCCATGTCTCAGGACAAACAACCCTAGACTCCTCTATAGGAGCCATGTCTCAGGACAAACAACCCTAGACTCCTCTATAGGAGCCATGTCTCAGGACAAACAACCCTAGACTCCTCTATAGGAGCCATGTCTCAGGACAAACAACCCTAGACTCCACTATAGGAGCCATGACTCAGGACAAACAACCCTAGACTCCACTATAGGAGCCATGTCTCAGGACAAACAACCCTAGACTCCACTATAGGAGCCATGTCTCAGGACAAACAACCCTAGACGCCACTATAGGAGCCATGTCTCAGGACAAACAACCCTAGACTCCACTATAGGAGCCATGTCTCAGGACAAACAACCCTAGACTCCACTATAGGAGCCATGTCTCAAACAACCCTAGACTCCACTATAGGAGCCATGACTCAAACAACCCTAGACTCCACTATAGGAGCCATGTCTCAGGACAAACAACCCTAGACTCCTCTATAGGAGCCATGACTCAAACAACCCTAGACTCCACTATAGGAGCCATGTCTCAGGACAAACAACCCTAGACTCCTCTATAGGAGCCATGTCTCAGGACAAACAACCCTAGACTCCACTATAGGAGCCATGTCTCAGGACAAACAACCCTAGACTCCACTATAGGAGCCATGACTCAAACAACCCTAGACTCCACTATAGGAGCCATGTCTCAGGACAAACAACCCTAGACTCCTCTATAGGAGCCATGTCTCAGGACAAACAACCCTAGACTCCACTATAGGAGCCATGACTCAAACAACCCTAGACTCCTCTATAGGAGCCATGTCTCAGGACAAACAACCCTAGACTCCTCTATAGGAGCCATGACTCAAACAACCCTAGACTCCACTATAGGAGCCATGTCTCAGGACAAACAACCCTAGACTCCTCTATAGGAGCCATGTCTCAGGACAAACAACCCTAGACTCCACTATAGGAGCCATGTCTCAGGACAAACAACCCTAGACTCCACTATAGGAGCCATGACTCAAACAACCCTAGACTCCACTATAGGAGCCATGTCTCAGGACAAACAACCCTAGACTCCTCTATAGGAGCCATGTCTCAGGACAAACAACCCTAGACTCCTCTATAGGAGCCATGTCTCAGGACAAACAACCCTAGACTCCACTATAGGAGCCATGACTCAAACAACCCTAGACTCCTCTATAGGAGCCATGTCTCAGGACAAACAACCCTAGACTCCTCTATAGGAGCCATGACTCAAACAACCCTAGACTCCACTATAGGAGCCATGTCTCAGGACAAACAACCCTAGACTCCTCTATAGGAGCCATGTCTCAGGACAAACAACCCTAGACTCCACTATAGGAGCCATGTCTCAGGACAAACAACCCTAGACTCCACTATAGGAGCCATGACTCAAACAACCCTAGACTCCACTATAGGAGCCATGTCTCAGGACAAACAACCCTAGACTCCTCTATAGGAGCCATGTCTCAGGACAAACAACCCTAGACTCCACTATAGGAGCCATGACTCAAACAACCCTAGACTCCACTATAGGAGCCATGTCTCAAACAACCCTAGACTCCACTATAGGAGCCATGTCTCAAACAACCCTAGACTCCACTGTAGGAGCCATGTCTCAGGACAGACTGCCACCATGTTGTGATTGAATACATGGAGTCTGAATAGCTTCTTCCGATTGTCTGTTGTTGTAGAAGGGAAGTATATGAATCCCATGTTTTATTGATTATTCTAATCATTTTTATCAGGAAGTATGCTAAGGCAGAAAATCTGATGACGGTGACAGATCCAGTCCATGACATTGCCTTTGCTCCCAACTTGGGACGCTCTTTTCACGTGCTCGCCATCGCCACCAAAGACGTATGCATCTTCAAGCTGATACCAATGAGGTGAGTTTATTTAAAGGACATGCTCCTACACGCATCCAGTAGCCAGATCTCTTCTGAGGCAGGATTCACCAGCAGCCAGGTCACCGTGGAGCGTCATAATGCTGGTTATTGTCTGCAGTGCAAGTCATTTCCAGGCTGACTCGGTGTGAGTTCTTAACTGATGTTTCTGAAGTGGCCATTGTAGCTTTTGTCACTGACTTACCCCCTAAACAAATATCCTACTTGATTGTCTGGTGTCCCGATCACGTCCCTTCTACAGGAGAGAGGTCACATCATCCTCCGGTCCCACTAAGCTGCAGGTTCAGATCCTGGCCCAGTTTGACCCTATCCTCTAACCCTATCCTGCTGGTCTCTCTGTTTCTACAGTAACGAGTCTGCAGTGGGGTCGTCTGGTCCCACTAAGCTGCAGGTTCAGATCCTGGCCCAGTTTGACCCTATCCTCTAACCCTATCCTGCTGGTCTCTCTGTTTCTACAGGAACGAGTCTGCAGTGGGGTCGTCTGGTCCCACTAAGCTGCAGGTTCAGATCCTGGCCCAGTTTGACAACCACAACTCCCAGGTGTGGAGAGTCTCCTGGAACATCACCAGCACCTTGCTGGCCTCGTCAGGGGATGATGGCTGTGTCCGACTCTGGAAAGGTAGAGTGCATATACCTAGTGTTAGTATAGACTTAGTATAGACCTAGTGTTAGTATAGACCTAGTGTTAGTATAGACCTAGTGTTAGTATAGACTTAGTATAGACCTAGTGTTAGTATAGACCTAGTGTTAGTATAGACCTAGTGTTAGTATAGACCTAGTGTTAGTATAGACTTAGTATAGACCTAGTGTTAGTATAGACCTAGTATTAGTATAGACCTAGTATTTGTACAGACCTAGTTTTAGTATAGACCTAGTATTAGTACAGACCTAGTGTTAGTATAGACTTAGTATAGACCTAGTGTTAGTATAGACCTAGTGTTAGTATAGACCTAGTGTTAGTATAGACTTAGTATAGACCTAGTGTTAGTATAGACCTAGTGTTAGTATAGACCTAGTGTTAGTATAGACTTAGTATAGACCTAGTGTTAGTATAGACCTAGTGTTAGTATAGACCTAGTGTTAGTATAGACTTAGTATAGACCTAGTGTTAGTATAGACCTAGTATTAGTATAGACCTAGTATTTGTACAGACCTAGTTTTAGTATAGACCTAGTATTAGTACAGACCTAGTGTTAGTATAGACTTAGTATAGACCTAGTGTTAGTATAGACCTAGTGTTAGTATAGACCTAGTGTTAGTATAGACTTAGTATAGACCTAGTGTTAGTATAGACCTAGTGTTAGTATAGACCTAGTGTTAGTATAGACTTAGTATAGACCTAGTGTTAGTATAGACCTAGTATTAGTATAGACCTAGTATTTGTACAGACCTAGTTTTAGTATAGACCTAGTATTAGTACAGACCTAGTACATACCTAGTATTTGTACAGACCTAGTATTAGTATAGACCTAGTATTTGTACAGACCTAGTTTTAGTATAGACCTAGTATTAGTACAGACCTAGTACATACCTAGTATTTGTACAGACCTAGTCTTAGTATAGACCTAGTGTTAGTATAGACCTAGTGTTAGTATAGACCTAGTCTTAGTATAGACCTAGTACAGACCTAGTGTTAGTACAGACCTAGTGTTAGTACAGACCTAGTGTTAGTACAGACCTAGTATAGACCTAGTGTTAGTATAGACCTAGTGTTAGTATAGACTTAGTATAGACCTAGTGTTAGTATAGACCTAGTATAGACCTAGTGTTAGTATAGACTTAGTATAGACCTAGTGTTAGTATAGACCTAGTGTTAGTATAGACTTAGTATAGACCTAGTGTTAGTATAGACCTGGTGTTAGTATAGACCTAGTGTTAGTATAGAGCTAGTATAGACCTAGTGTTAGTATAGACCTAGTCTTAGTATAGACCTAGTGTTAGTATAGGCCTAGTGATAATATAGACGTAGTATAGACCTAGTGTTAGTATAGACCTGGTATAGACCTGGTGTTAGTATAGACTTGGTGTTAGTATAGACTTGGTGTTAGTATAGACTTGGTGTTAGTATAGACCTAGTCTTAGTATAGACCTAGTCTTAGTATAGACCTAGTCTTAGTATAGACCTAGTGTTAGTATAGACCTAGTCTTAGTATAGACCTAGTGTTAGTATAGACCTAGTGTTAGTATAGACCTAGTATAGTGTTAGTATAGACCTAGTGTTAGTATAGACCTAGTATAGTGTTAGTATAGACCTAGTGTTAGTATAGACCTAGTGTTAGTATAGACCTAGTGTTAGTATAGACCTAGTATAGTGTTAGTATAGACCTAGTGTTAGTATAGACCTAGTGTTAGTATAGACCTAGTGTTAGTATAGACCTAGTATAGTGTTAGTATAGACCTAGTGTTAGTATAGACCTGTTAAGATCTCTTTTAAATGTGTCCACAGTTTCAGCCCCCCTCAGGTTCTCTATTAGGCTGTTCCACAGGCTGGGGGCATAACAACTAAAGGCTGCCTCTCCATGCCTCTTGGTCCTAGGTCTTGGCCAGAGGACCTGAGGGACCTACTGGGTACATAACGTAAAATCATGTCTGACATGTATTGTGGTGCACAATCGTGGATTGATTTAAAAACCAATAGAAGAATCCTAAAATTAATTCTAAAACTCACAGGCATCCAGTGCAGAGACCTTTAAACCTGTGTAATGTGTGCTCTCTGTCTGGTCTTGGTCAGTACCCGTACTGCAGCATTCTGTATGTTTTGGAGTTGACCAATGGCATTCTTGGGTAGACCAGACATTTTTCGCTTTGCTAGCGAGGGTGTTTAAAAAGAATGTTTGTAGTCCTCCCTCAGTTCCTCAGATTGCATAAAACGAAAGTCGTTAAAACCTAATGGAGTGACAATGGTGACAATATTGGAGTAGGTCGTTAAAACCTAATGGAGTAGTTGACCAGAACCGTGGGCAGGAGGGAGTTGATGTCATGATCACGGGCTTCTGGGTGACAGTGGACCATGGTCGGTCCACAGATCGTAGGCAGGCCAAAATCTGTTACCATCGAGCACCTTGCTGGTCATCCTCTTGGCATTTTTCCGATTTTGTTGCCTTACAACCTGGAATGAAAATGCATTTTTGGGGGGGTGTATCATTTGATTTACACAACATGCCTACCACTTTGAAGATGCAAAATATTTTTATTGTGAAACAAACAAGAATTTAGACAAAAAAATGGAACTTGAGTGTGCATAATTATTCACTCCCCCAAAGTCAATACTTTGTAGAGCCACCTTTTGCAGCAATTACAGCTGCAAGTCTCTTGGGGTATGTTTCTATAAGCTTGGCCCATCCAGCCACTGGGATTTTTGCCCATTCTTCAAGGAAAAACTGCTCCAGCTCCATGTTGGATGGGTTCTGCTGGTGTACAGCAATCTTTAAGTCATCCCACAGATTCTCAATTGGATTGAGGTCTGGGCTTTGACTAGGCCATTCCAAGACATTTAAATGTTTCCCCTAAACCACTCCAGTGTTGCTTTAGCAGTATGCTTAGGGCCATTGTCCTGCTGGAAGGTGGACCTCCGTCCCAGTCTCAAATCTCTGGAAGACTGAAACTGGTTTCCCTCAAGAATTTCCCTGTATTTAGCGCCATCCATCATTCCTTCAATTCTGACCAGTTTCCCAGTCCCTACCGATGGAAAAACATCCCCACAGCACGATGCTGCCACCACCATGCTTCACTGTGGGGATGGTGCTCTTGGGGTGATGAGAGGTGTTGCGTTTTTGCCAGACATAGCGTTTTTCCTTGATGGCCAAAAATCAACATTTTTGTTTCATCTGACCAGAGTACCTTCTTCCATATGTTTGGGGCATCTCCCACATGCCTTTTGGCGAACACCAAACGTGTTTGCTTATTTTTTTCTTTAAGCAATGGCTTTTTTCTGTCCACTCTTCCGTAAGCCCAGCTCTGTGGAGCTTAAAGTGGTCCGCTGTGGAGCTTTGCAGCTCCTTCAGGGTTATCTTTGGTCTCTTTGTTGCCTCTGATTAATGCCCTCCTTGCCTGGTCCGTGAGTTTTGGTGGGTTTGTTGTGGTGCCATATTCTTTCCATTTAAAAAAAAAATGAATTTAATGGTGCTCTGTGGGATGTTCAAAGTTTCTGATATTTTTTTTATAACCCAACCCTGATCTGTACTTCTCCACAACTTTGTCCCTGACCTGTTTGGAGAGCTCCTTGGTCTTCATGGTACCCCTTGCTTAGTGGTACCCCTTGCTTAGTGGTGCCCCTTGCTTAGTGGTGTTGCAGACTCAGGGGGCCTTTCAGAACAGGTGTGTATATATACAGAGATCATGTGACAGATCATGTGACACTTAGATTGCACACAGATTGACTTTATTTAACTAATTATGTGATGTCTGAAGGTAATTGGTTGCACCAGATCTTATTTAGGGGGTGAATACATATACATATACATGCACCACTTTTCTGTTTTTTTATTTTTTTTTAAACAAGTTATTTTTTTTCGTTTTACCTTTTTCACGAATTTGGACTATTTTGTTTATGTCCATTTACAGGAAATCCAAATAAATAAATAAAAAACATTTAAATTACAGGTTGTAATGCAACAAAAAGGAAAAATGCCAAGGGGATGAATACTTTATATACGTAGTAGTGTACAGTGGAAGTCTGAAGTCATTAAACCTCATTTTTCAACCACTCCACAGATTTCTTGTTAACAAACTATAGTTTTGGCAAGTCGGTTAGGACATCTACTTTGTGCATGACACAATTTTTCCAACAAATGGTTACAGACAGATTATTTCACCTATAATTCACTGTATCACAATTCCAGTGGGTCAGTAGTTTACATACACTAAGTTGACTGTGCCTTTAAACGGCTTGGAAAATTCCAGAAAAGGATGTCATGGCTTTAGAAGTTTCTGATGGGCTAATTGACATGATTTGAGTCAATTGGAGGTGTACCTGTGGATATATTTCAAGGTCTACCTTCAAACTCAGTGCCTCTTTGCTTGACATCATGGGAAAATCAAAATAAATCAGCTAAGACTTTAGAAAAAAATTGTAGACCTCCACAGGTCTGGTTCATCCTTGGCAGCAATTTCCAAACGCCTGAAGGTACCACATTCACCTGTACAAACAATAGTACGCAAGTATAAACGCCATGGGACCACGCAGCCGTCATACCGCTCGTACTTTGGTGCGAAAAGTGCAAATCAATCCCAGAACAGCAAAGGACCTTGTGAAGATGCTGGAGGAAACCGGTACAAAAGTATCTATATCCACAGTAAAACGAGTCCTATATCAACATAACCTGAAAGGCCGCTCAGCAAGGAAGAAGCCACTGCTCCAAAACCACCATAAAAAAGCTAGACTACGGTTTGCAACTGCACATGGGGACAAAGATCATACTTTTTGGAGAAATGTCCTCTGGTCTGATGAAACAAAAATAGAACTGTTTGGCCATAATGATCATTGTTATGTTTGGAGGAAAAAGGGGGAGGCTTACAAGCCGAAGAACACCATCCCAACCGTGAAGCACAGGGGTGGCAGCATCATGTTGTGGGGGCGCTTTGCTGCAGGAGGGACTGGTGCACTTTACAAAATAGATGGCATCATGAGGAGGGAAAATTATGTGGATATATTGAAGCAACATCTCAAGACATCAGTCAGGACGTTAAAGCTTGGTTGCAAATGGGTCTTCCAAATGGACAATGACCCCAAGCATACTTCCAAAGTTGTGGCAAAATGGCTTAAGGACAACAAAGTCAAGGTATTGGAGTCGCCATCACAAAGCCCTGACCTCAATCCCATAGAAAATTTGTGGGCAGAACTGAAAAAGCGTGTGCGAGCAAGGAGGCCTACCAACCTGACTCAGTTACATCAGCTCTGTCAGGAGGAATGGGCCAAAATTCACCCAACTTATTGTGGGAAGCTTGTGGAAGGCTACCCGGAACGTTTGACACAAGTTAAACACTTTAAAGGCAATGCTACCAAATACTAATTGAGTGTATGTAAACTTCTGACCCACTGGGAATGTGATGAAATAAACAAAAGCTGAAATAAATCATTCTCTCTACTATTATTCTGACATTTCACATTCTTAAAATAAAGTGGTGATCCTAACTGACCTAAAACAGGGAATTTTTACTAGGATTAAATGTCAGGAATTGTGAAAGCCAAATACATTTACACTCAGGTTATGTAAACTTCCGACTTCAACTGTACCTAGTGTAATATCAGTATATACCTAGTATTAGTATCGTGTATAGACTGGAACATCACCAGCACCCTGCTGGCCTCCTCAGGGGACGACGGATGTGTCTGACTCTGGAAAGGTCAGGGGGCACGGGGTCAATACAGCCCTGGGGCGCAGATTTCTTATAAGTGTAGCTCAGTTGGTAGAGCATGGTACACCCATTCATTAAGAAAAATGTACGCTCACATGACTAAGTTGCTTTGGATAAAAGCATCTGCTAAATGGCATATATTATATAAGACAAAAAAAGAAGTGAATAGTTTACATTATAAACTGTATACAGTAGGTGTCTCATATAAACAGTATACAGTAGGTGTCTCGTATACAGTAGGTGTCTCGTATACAGTAGGTGTCATGTATACAGTAGGTGTCTCATGTATACAGTAGGTGTCTCGTATACAGTAGGTGTCTCGTATACAGTAGGTGTCTCGTATACAGTAGGTGTCTCATGTATACAGTAGGTGTCTCATGTATACAGTAGGTGTCTCGTATACAGTAGGTGTCTCGTATACAGTAGGTGTCTCGTATACAGTAGGTGTCTCGTATACAGTAGGTGTCTCGTATACAGTAGGTGTCTCATATAAACAGTATACAGTAGGTGTCTCAAAGATGTCAGCATTCCCATCCATCCTTTTGACTCTTCTCTCCTCTCCTTCTCCCTGTCCTTTGTCATCTCTGTCTTATCTCTCTCCCCAGCCAATTACATGGATAACTGGAAGTGTACGGCCATCCTGAGAGGAGATGGTAGCCCAGTGACTGGCTCTTCCAGTCAGGCTGCAGTCCCCAGTACAGCAGGGGGACCACAACACGTGGTAGGAAGGTAGGGTCTGATTGATTTGGAGAAGGCTGCTCCAGCCTGAGATGGTGGAGGATTAAAACAGAGCTGGTTATTTCCATTGTGGTCCTCTAGGTTCATCCAAGCATGTTACACAATATTAACCAGTAATCAATGAATAATTTAATTTATATGAATGATCAGAGCATTCTAGGAAGTCCTTGAGGCTTTCCAAGAACTAACATTTGCATTCTGTTTGATTTCCTCTGTTGTGAGTCATTTGTATGGAGAGGAATGTACCGTGTATAGATCTAGAGCTATGATTTATGAAGGTCTAGTTTAGAAAATAGACAACTGTTAAGTGTCTAATCATTAGTTGCGTCAATTCTTTGACTATAGACACTCATTGTTTAAGTTGTAATTGACACATTCAAGTAATACTTGGAATTTGTCTCTGTTAGTAAAATACCTACGAGTCAGAACATGATGTTCCTGTGTAAAATCATGTCTGACTGATCGATGAGTGGTTTGCTTTTCTTGTGTTTCCTTAAACAGAAAGAAAGCTCAGCTGATGCCTAGCTAACGGAGTGGCTTGATGATGCTGCTTGTTGCATGAACACACACACACACACACACACACACACACAGGAATGGAAAGAGAACTCCCTCCCCTGCAGACCTCCCAGAAACACCTCTGAACCCTTTTTTATACTAATCTAGAACCACACTGACTGATCAGGGTTCTAGATCAAAGTTCTAGAGTGGGTTTTATGTCAGTATTGACTTATGCTAGTGAATGAAGTATCCTGTTGGTGTATCTGACTGACTGGTTGGGGTGTATCTGACTGACTGGTTGAGGCATTATGGGGTGTCTGATATTTTGCTGGAGAACTACATGGGAGTATGGGTTATGGTTTAGGTATGGTGAGAGAGGGAACCACTGGTGATATTGGGGTGGGCTCTAAGACATAATGGGTTTAGAGTAACTTTCGAAAAATGTCCTGGTTTTCCAGAAATCCAGGTTGAAACATTCCTGTAATTAGGAGAGAATAAGCAGGAAATCCCAGAACCTTTTTTTCCTTGAAAACCAGGGAACTTTTGGAAGGTTACCAGAGTTTTGCAACCCTAAGTGGGTTCAAGTGAGTTCTAGGTAATATTGTGGAGGGGTCTGCATAATGTAAATTACCCTGTGGTTCTGCCTGACTGACTGACTGGTGGATGAGGTGGTTCTGACTGACTGACTGGTGGATGAGGTGGTTCTGACTGACTGACTGACTGGTGGATGAGGTGGTTCTGACTGACTGACTGGTGGATGAAGTGGTTCTGACTGACTGACTGGTGGATGAGATGGTTCTGACTGACTGACTGGTGGATGAGGTGGTTCTGACTGACTGGTGGATGAGGTGGTTCTGACTGACTGACTGACTGACTGACTGACTGACTGACTGGTGGATGAGGTGGTTCTGACTGACTGGTGGATGAGGTGGTTCTGACTGACTGACTGACTGACTGACTGACTGGTGGATGAGGTGGTTCTGACTGACTGACTGGTGGATGAGGTGGTTCTGACTGACTGACTGACTGGTGGATGAGGTGGTTCTGACTGACTGACTGGTGGATGAGATGGTTCTGACTGGTGGATGAGGTGGTTCTGACTGACTGACTGGTGGATGAGGTGGTTCTGACTGACTGGAGGATGAGGTGGATCTGACTGACTGACTGGTGGATGAGATGGTTCTGACTGACTGGTGGATGAGGTGGTTCTGACTGACTGGTGGATGAGGTGGTTCTGACTGGTGGATGAGGTGGTTCTGCCTGACTGACTGGTGGATGAGGTGGTTCTGACTGGTGGATGAGGTGGTTCTGCCTGACTGACTGGTGGATGAGGTGGTTCTGACTGGTGGATGAGGTGGTTCTGACTGGTGGATGAGGTGGTTCTGCCTGACTGACTGGTGGATGAGGTGGTTCTGCCTGACTGACTGGTGGATGAGGTGGTTCTGCCTGACTGACTGACTGCTGGATGAGGTGGTTCTGCCTGACTGACTGACTGGTGGATGAGGTGGTTCTGCCTGACTGACTGACTGGTGGATGAGAAGATGACATCTGAGACTAACGTTAAAATCTTTGGGGTGATGAATAATTTATGAAAAACAATTAATTCTGTATAATAAAGTTTAATCCAGTGTTTTCAGTCTCTTGGTGCATGGTGTTCAATTAATCCAGTGTTTTCAGTCTCTTGGTGCATGGTGTTCCATTAATCCAGTGTTTTCAGTCTCTTGGTGCATGGTGTTCCATTAATCCAGTGTTTTCAGTCTCTTGGTGCATGGTGTTCCATTAATCCAGTGTTTTCAGTCTCTTGGTGCATGGTGTTCCATTAATCCAGTGTTTTCAGTCTCTTGGTGCATGGTGTTCAACTGGGTTGGTGGTCAAGTGTAGACTGATGTTTCATACTCATTTGCATTTCATTTTTAATTCGCCTATTCCATCAATCTTTTTTATTTTAAACAAAAAACATTTTTTTTACGTGAGAAGTGGGCATTGGTCTGAGACGGTTTTTCTTTTTTCAGCAGACCGCTTTGACCTACTACAGTAGCTATGTTGATCTAATGTACTCCAAACTATGTGTAGGCAGGTTGCTTAGGTGTCAAACCTTATCAAACAGCCGAAATCATAGTCTTAGAGGAGGTGCTCCCACAATCGTGATTCGTACCCCATACAAGGTAAAGAACTGGATTCTTCACACAACTCACTAATCCCATTCATTACCTTTTCAAGCTTTTTTAAATGATATTAAAGCTTTGCTTTTATACTTACAAGACCATCATGCTTGAGAGAGAGAGCTGTTTTGTCTGTCTTTATTTCCTTAAACCTTTTATTTTAGCAATACATGTCATTGAGAAAAAGTGAATAGGATCCTTTTTCTGTCAGTAGTTGTCCAGCATAACACTAGGTGGTGTGTTGGACAGTCACCCATACATAGAGGTCTATAGAGCCTGTCTCCGTTCCTGGTTTCTGGAACCGTTAGACAGTCACTCATACATAGAGGTCTATAGAGCCTGTCTCCGTTCCTGGTTTCTGGAACCGTTAGACAGTCACTCATACATAGAGGTCTATAGAGCCTGTCTCCGTTCCTGGTTTCTGGAACCGTTAGACAGTCACTCACACATAGAGGTCTATAGAGCCTGTCTCCGTTCCTGGTTTCTGGAACCGTTAGACAGTCACTCACACATAGAGGTCTATAGAGCCTGTCTCCGTTCCTGGTTTCTGGAACCGTTAGACAGTCACTCATACATAGAGGTCTATAGAGCCTGTCTCCGTTCCTGGTTTCTGGAACCGTTAGACAGTCACTCATACATAGAGGTCTATAGAGCCTGTCTCCGTTCCTGGTTTCTGGAACCGTTAGACAGTCACTCATACATAGAGGTCTATAGAGCCTGTCTCCGTTCCTGGTTTCTGGAACCGTTAGACAGTCACTCATACATAGAGGTCTATAGAGCCTGTCTCCGTTCCTGGTTTCTGGAACCGTTAGACAGTCACTCACACATAGAGGTCTATAGAGCCTGTCTCCGTTCCTGGTTTCTGGAACCGTTAGACAGTCACTCATACATAGAGGTCTATAGAGCCTGTCTCCGTTCCTGGTTTCTGGAACCGTTAGACAGTCACTCATACATAGAGGTCTATAGAGCCTGTCTCCGTTCCTGGTTTCTGGAACCGTTAGACAGTCACTCATACATAGAGGTCTATAGAGCCTGTCTCCGTTCCTGGTTTCTGGAACCGTTAGACAGTCACTCATACATAGAGCCTGTCTCCGTTCCTGGTTTCTGGAACCGTTAGACAGTCACTCATACATAGAGGTCTATAGAGCCTGTCTCCGTTCCTGGTTTCTGGAACCGTTAGACAGTCACTCACACATAGAGGTCTATAGAGCCTGTCTCCGTTCCTGGTTTCTGGAACCGTTAGACAGTCACTCACACATAGAGGTCTATAGAGCCTGTCTCCGTTCCTGGTTTCTGGAACCGTTAGACAGTCACTCACACATAGAGGTCTATAGAGCCTGTCTCCGTTCCTGGTTTCTGGAACCGTTAGACAGTCACTCATACATAGAGGTCTATAGAGCCTGTCTCCGTTCCTGGTTTCTGGAACCGTTAGACAGTCACTCATACATAGAGGTCTATAGAGCCTGTCTCCGTTCCTGGTTTCTGGAACCGTTAGACAGTCACTCATACATAGAGGTCTATAGAGCCTGTCTCCGTTCCTGGTTTCTGGAACCGTTAGACAGTCACTCATACATAGAGGTCTATAGAGCCTGTCTCCGTTCCTGGTTTCTGGAACCGTTAGACAGTCACTCATACATAGAGGTCTATAGAGCCTGTCTCCGTTCCTGGTTTCTGGAACCGTTAGACAGTCACTCATACATAGAGGTCTATAGAGCCTGTCTCCGTTCCTGGTTTCTGGAACCGTTAGACAGTCACTCACACATAGAGGTCTATAGAGCCTGTCTCCGTTCCTGGTTTCTGGAACCGTTAGACAGTCACTCACTACATAGAGGTCTATAGAGCCTGTCTCCGTTCCTGGTTTCTGGAACCGTTAGACAGTCACTCATACATAGAGGTCTATAGAGCCTGTCTCCGTTCCTGGTTTCTGGAACCGTTAGACAGTCACTCATACATAGAGGTCTATAGAGCCTGTCTCCGTTCCTGGTTTCTGGAACCGTTAGACAGTCACTCATACATAGAGGTCTATAGAGCCTGTCTCCGTTCCTGGTTTCTGGAACCGTTAGACAGTCACTCATACATAGAGGTCTATAGAGCCTGTCTCCGTTCCTGGTTTCTGGAACCGTTAGACAGTCACTCATACATAGAGGTCTATAGAGCCTGTCTCCGTTCCTGGTTTCTGGAACCGTTAGACAGTCACTCATACATAGAGGTCTATAGAGCCTGTCTCCGTTCCTGGTTTCTGGAACCGTTAGACAGTCACTCATACATAGAGGTCTATAGAGCCTGTCTCCGTTCCTGGTTTCTGGAACCGTTAGACAGTCACTCATACATAGAGGTCTATAGAGCCTGTCTCCGTTCCTGGTTTCTGGAACCGTTAGACAGTCACTCATACATAGAGGTCTATAGAGCCTGTCTCCGTTCCTGGTTTCTGGAACCGTTAGACAGTCACTCATACATAGAGGTCTATAGAGCCTGTCTCCGTTCCTGGTTTCTGGAACCGTTAGACAGTCACTCATACATAGAGGTCTATAGAGCCTGTCTCCGTTCCTGGTTTCTGGAACCGTTAGACAGTCACTCATACATAGAGGTCTATAGAGCCTGTCTCCGTTCCTGGTTTCTGGAACCGTTAGACAGTCACTCACACATAGAGGTCTATAGAGCCTGTCTCCGTTCCTGGTTTCTGGAACCGTTAGACAGTCACTCACACATAGAGGTCTATAGAGCCTGTCTCCGTTCCTGGTTTCTGGAACCGTTAGACAGTCACTCACACATAGAGGTCTATAGAGCCTGTCTCCGTTCCTGGTTTCTGGAACCGTTAGACAGTCACTCACACATAGAGGTCTATAGAGCCTGTCTCCGTTCCTGGTTTCTGGAACCGTTAGACAGTCACTCACACATAGAGGTCTATAGAGCCTGTCTCCGTTCCTGGTTTCTGGAACCGTTAGACAGTCACTCACACATAGAGGTCTATAGAGCCTGTCTCCGTTCCTGGTTTCTGGAACCGTTAGACAGTCACTCACACATAGAGGTCTATAGAGCCTGTCTCCGTTCCTGGTTTCTGGAACCGTTAGACAGTCACTCACTCATAGAGGTCTATAGAGCCTGTCTCCGTTCCTGGTTTCTGGAACCGTTAGACAGTCACTCACACATAGAGGTCTATAGAGCCTGTCTCCGTTCCTGGTTTCTGGAACCGTTAGACAGTCACTCACACATAGAGGTCTATAGAGCCTGTCTCCGTTCCTGGTTTCTGGAACCGTTAGACAGTCACTCATACATAGAGGTCTATAGAGCCTGTCTCCGTTCCTGGTTTCTGGAACCGTTAGACAGTCACTCATACATAGAGGTCTATAGAGCCTGTCTCCGTTCCTGGTTTCTGGAACCGTTAGACAGTCACTCATACATAGAGGTCTATAGAGCCTGTCTCCGTTCCTGGTTTCTGGAACCGTTAGACAGTCACTCATACATAGAGGTCTATAGAGCCTGTCTCCGTTCCTGGTTTCTGGAACCGTTAGACAGTCACTCACACATAGAGGTCTATAGAGCCTGTCTCCGTTCCTGGTTTCTGGAACCGTTAGACAGTCACTCACACATAGAGGTCTATAGAGCCTGTCTCCGTTCCTGGTTTCTGGAACCGTTAGACAGTCACTCATACATAGAGGTCTATAGAGCCTGTCTCCGTTCCTGGTTTCTGGAACCGTTAGACAGTCACTCACACATAGAGGTCTATAGAGCCTGTCTCCGTTCCTGGTTTCTGGAACCGTTAGACAGTCACTCACACATAGAGGTCTATAGAGCCTGTCTCCGTTCCTGGTTTCTGGAACCGTTAGACAGTCACTCACTACATAGAGGTCTATAGAGCCTGTCTCCGTTCCTGGTTTCTGGAACCGTTAGACAGTCACTCATACATAGAGGTCTATAGAGCCTGTCTCCGTTCCTGGTTTCTGGAACCGTTAGACAGTCACTCATACATAGAGGTCTATAGAGCCTGTCTCCGTTCCTGGTTTCTGGAACCGTTAGACAGTCACTCATACATAGAGGTCTATAGAGCCTGTCTCCGTTCCTGGTTTCTGGAACCGTTAGACAGTCACTCATACATAGAGGTCTATAGAGCCTGTCTCCGTTCCTGGTTTCTGGAACCGTTAGACAGTCACTCATACATAGAGGTCTATAGAGCCTGTCTCCGTTCCTGGTTTCTGGAACCGTTAGACAGTCACTCATACATAGAGGTCTATAGAGCCTGTCTCCGTTCCTGGTTTCTGGAACCGTTAGACAGTCACTCATACATAGAGGTCTATAGAGCCTGTCTCCGTTCCTGGTTTCTGGAACCGTTAGACAGTCACTCATACATAGAGGTCTATAGAGCCTGTCTCCGTTCCTGGTTTCTGGAACCGTTAGACAGTCACTCATACATAGAGGTCTATAGAGCCTGTCTCCGTTCCTGGTTTCTGGAACCGTTAGACAGTCACTCATACATAGAGGTCTATAGAGCCTGTCTCCGTTCCTGGTTTCTGGAACCGTTAGACAGTCACTCATACATAGAGGTCTATAGAGCCTGTCTCCGTTCCTGGTTTCTGGAACCGTTAGACAGTCACTCATACATAGAGGTCTATAGAGCCTGTCTCCGTTCCTGGTTTCTGGAACCGTTAGACAGTCACTCATACATAGAGGTCTATAGAGCCTGTCTCCGTTCCTGGTTTCTGGAACCGTTAGACAGTCACTCATACATAGAGGTCTATAGAGCCTGTCTCCGTTCCTGGTTTCTGGAACCGTTAGACAGTCACTCATACATAGAGGTCTATAGAGCCTGTCTCCGTTCCTGGTTTCTGGAACCGTTAGACAGTCACTCATACATAGAGGTCTATAGAGCCTGTCTCCGTTCCTGGTTTCTGGAACCGTTAGACAGTCACTCATACATAGAGGTCTATAGAGCCTGTCTCCGTTCCTGGTTTCTGGAACCGTTAGACAGTCACTCATACATAGAGGTCTATAGAGCCTGTCTCCGTTCCTGGTTTCTGGAACCGTTAGACAGTCACTCATACATAGAGGTCTATAGAGCCTGTCTCCGTTCCTGGTTTCTGGAACCGTTAGACAGTCACTCATACATAGAGGTCTATAGAGCCTGTCTCCGTTCCTGGTTTCTGGAACCGTTAGACAGTCACTCATACATAGAGGTCTATAGAGCCTGTCTCCGTTCCTGGTTTCTGGAACCGTTAGACAGTCACTCATACATAGAGGTCTATAGAGCCTGTCTCCGTTCCTGGTTTCTGGAACCGTTAGACAGTCACTCATACATAGAGGTCTATAGAGCCTGTCTCCGTTCCTGGTTTCTGGAACCGTTAGACAGTCACTCATACATAGAGGTCTATAGAGCCTGTCTCCGTTCCTGGTTTCTGGAACCGTTAGACAGTCACTCATACATAGAGGTCTATAGAGCCTGTCTCCGTTCCTGGTTTCTGGAACCGTTAGACAGTCACTCATACATAGAGGTCTATAGAGCCTGTCTCCGTTCCTGGTTTCTGGAACCGTTAGACAGTCACTCATACATAGAGGTCTATAGAGCCTGTCTCCGTTCCTGGTTTCTGGAACCGTTAGACAGTCACTCATACATAGAGGTCTATAGAGCCTGTCTCCGTTCCTGGTTTCTGGAACCGTTAGACAGTCACTCATACATAGAGGTCTATAGAGCCTGTCTCCGTTCCTGGTTTCTGGAACCGTTAGACAGTCACTCATACATAGAGGTCTATAGAGCCTGTCTCCGTTCCTGGTTTCTGGAACCGTTAGACAGTCACTCATACATAGAGGTCTATAGAGCCTGTCTCCGTTCCTGGTTTCTGGAACCGTTAGACAGTCACTCATACATAGAGGTCTATAGAGCCTGTCTCCGTTCCTGGTTTCTGGAACCGTTAGACAGTCACTCATACATAGAGGTCTATAGAGCCTGTCTCCGTTCGCTGGTTTCTCTGGAACCGTTAGACAGTCCACTCATACATAGAGGTCTATAGAGCCTGTCTCCGTTCCTGGTTTCTGGAACCGTTAGACAGTCACTCATACATAGAGGTCTATAGAGCCTGTCTCCTTTCCTGGTTTCTGGAACCGTTAGACAGTCACTCATACATAGAGGTCTATAGAGCCTGTCTCCGTTCCTGGTTTCTGGAACCGTTAGACAGTCACTCATCATAGAGGTCTATAGAGCCTGTCTCCGTTCCTGGTTTCTGGAACCGTTAGACAGTCACTCTACATAGAGGTCTATAGAGCTGTCTCCGTTCCTGGTTTCTGGAACCGTTAGACAGTCACTCATACATAGAGGTCTATAGAGCCTGTTCTCCGTTCCTGGTTTCTGGAACCGTTAGACAGTCACTCATACATAGAGGTCTATAGAGCCTGTCTCCGTTCCTGGTTTCTGGACCGTTGACAGTCACTCATACATAGAGGTCTATAGAGCCTGTCTCCGTTCCTGGTTTCTGGAACCGTTAGACAGTCACTCATACATAGAGGTCTATAGAGCCTGTCTCCGTTCCTGGTTTCTGGAACCGTTAGACAGTCACTCATAGAGGTCTATAGAGCCTTTCTCCGTTCCTGGTTTCTGGAACCGTTAGACAGTCACTCATACATAGAGGTCTATAGAGCCTGTCTCCGTTCCTGGTTTCTGGAACCGTTAGACAGTCACTCATACATAGAGGTCTATAGAGCCTGTCTCCGTTCCTGGTTTCTGGAACCGTTAGACAGTCACTCATACATAGAGGTCTATAGAGCCTGTCTCCGTTCCTGGTTTCTGGAACCGTTAGACAGTCACTCATACATAGAGGTCTATAGAGCCTTTCTCCGTTCCTGGTTTCTGGAACCGTTAGACAGTCACTCATACATAGAGGTCTATAGAGCCTGTCTCCGTTCCTGGTTTCTGGAACCGTTAGCTTACCTGTGTAATATTGACAAACTCAGAAACACTCGGTATTCACTGATTCTGTAAAGACTCCACCACCGGACTATGACTGGACTATGACTCTGTAGACTCCACCACCACACTGTGACTGGACTATGACTCTGTAGACTCCACCACCACACTGTGACTGCACTATGACTCTGTAGACTCACACCACACTGGTGACTGCACTATGACTCTGTAAGACTCCACCACCACACTATGACTCTGTAGACTCCACCACCACACTGTGACTCTGTAGACTCCACCACCACACTATGACTCTGTAGACTCCACCACCACACTGTGACTCTGTAGACTCCACCACCACACTGTGACTCTGTAGACTCCACCACCACACTGTGACTCTGTAGACTCCACCACCACACTGTGACTCTGTAGACTCCACCACCACACTGTGACTCTGTAGACCCACCACCACACGGACTCTGTAGACTCCACCACCACACTGTGACTCTGTAGACTCCACCAACACACTGTGACTGTACTGTGACTCTGTAGACTGCCACCACCACACATGTGACTGCACTGTGACTCTGTAAGACTCCACCACAACACTGTGACTGCACTGTGACTCTGTAGACTCCACCACCAACACTGTGACTACTCGTAGACTCCATCACCACACTGGACTTAGACTCCACCACCACACTGTGACTCTGTAGACTCCACCACCACACGTGACTCTGTAGACTCCACCACCACCCTGTGACTCTGTAGACTCCACCACCACACTGTGACTCTGTCGACTCCACCACCACACTGTGACCTCACTATGACTCTGTAGACTCCACCACCACACTGTGACTCTGTCGACTCCACCACCACACTGTGACTCTGTCGACTCCACCACCACACTAGACTCCTGTAGACTCCACCACCACACTGTGACTCTGTAGACTCCACCACCACACTGTGACTCTGTAGACTCCACCACCACACTATGACTCTGTAGACTCCACCACCACCCTGTGACTCTGTAGACTCCACCACCACACTGTGACTCTGTAGACTCCACCACCACACTGTGACCTCACTATGACTCTGTAGACTCCACCACCACACTGTGACTCTGTAGGACTCCACCACCACACTGTGACTCGTGTAGACTCCAACACCACACTGTGACCTCTGTAGACTCCACCACCACACTGTGACTCTGTAGACTCCACCACCACACTGTGACTGCACTATGATCCTGTAGACTCCACCACCACACGTGCTCTGTAGACCACCACCACCATGTGACCTCACTATGACTCTGTAGCTCCACCACCACACTATGACTCTGTAGACTCCACCACCACACTGACTGCACTATGACTCTGTAGACTCCACCACCACACTATGACTCTGTAACTCCACCACCACACTATGACTCTGTAGACGCCCATCCAACACCTATGATCTGTGACCACCACCACACTGTGATTCTGTAGACTCACCACCACCCGTGACTCTGTAGACTCCACCACCACCCTGTGACTCTGTAGACTCCACCACCACACTGTGACTCTGTAGACTCCACCACCACACTGTGACTCTGTAGACTCCACCACACACGTGACTGTAGACCAACCCCACCTATGACTCTGTAGACTCCACCACCACACTGTGACTGTACTATGACTCTGTAGACTCCACCACCACACTGTGACTGTACTATGACTCTGTAGACTCCACCACCACACTGTGACCTCACTATGACTCTGTAGACTCCACCACCACACTATGACTCTGTAGACTCCACCACCACACTGTGACTCTGTAGACTCCACCACCACACTGTGACTCTGTAGACTCCACCACCACACTGTGACTCTGTAGACTCCACCACCACACCGTGACTCTGTAGACTCCACCACCACACTGTGACTGCACTATGACTCTGTAGACTCCACCACCACACTATGACTCTGTAGACTCCACCACCACACTGTGACTCTGTAGACTCCACCACCACACTATGACTCTGTAGACTCCACCACCACACTATGACTCTGTAGACTCCACCACCACACTGTGACTCTGTAGACTCCACCACCACACTGTGACTGCACTATGACTCTGTAGACTCCACCACCACACTATGACTCTGTAGACTCCACCACCACACTGTGACTCTGTAGACTCCACCACCACACTGTGACTGCACTATGACTCTGTAGACTCCACCACCACACTATGATTCTGTAAAGACTCCACCACCACACTGTGACTCTGTAGACTCCACCACCACACTATGATTCTGTAAAGACTCCACCACCACACTGTGACTCTGTAGACTATCCCACCACCACACTATGACTCATGTAGAGACTCCACCACCACACTGTGACTCTGTAGACTCCACCACCACACTGTGACTCTGTAGACTCCACCACCACACTGTGACTGCACTATGACTCTGTAGACTCCACCACCACACTGTGACTGCACTATGACTCTGTAGACTCCATCACCACACTGTGACTCTGTAGACTCCACCACCACACTATGACTCTGTAGACTCCACCACCACACTGTGACTCTGTAGACTCCACCACCACACTGTGACTGCACTATATCTGTAGAACTCCATCACCACACTGTGACTCTGAGACTCCACCACCACACTATACTCTGTAACTCCACCACCACACTGTGACTCTGTAGACTCCACCACCACAACTGTGACTGGCACTATGCTCTGTAGACTCCACCACCACACTGTGACTCTGTAGACTCCACCACCACACTGTGACTCTGTAGACTCCACCACCACACTGTGACTCTGTAGACTCCACCACCACACTATGACTCTGTAGACTCCACCACCACCCTGTGACTCTGTTACTCCACCACCCACACTGTGACTCTGTAGACTCACCACCACACTGTGACTCTGTAGACTCCACCACCACACTGTGACTTGTAGACTCCACCACCACACTGTGACTCTGTAGACTCCACCACACTGTGACTCTGTAGACTCCACCACCACACTGTGACTCTGTAGACTCCACCACCACACTGTGACTGCACTATGACTCTGTAGACTCCATCACCACACTGTGACTCTGTAGACTCCACCACCACACTGTGACTCTGTAGACTCCACCACCACCCTGTGACTCTGTAGACTCCACCACCACACTGTGACTGCACTATGACTCTGTAGACTCCACCACCACACTGTGACTGCACTGTGACTCTGTAGACTCCACCACCACACTGTGACTGCACTGTGACTCTGTAGACTCCACCACCACACTGTGACTCTGTAGACTCCACCACCACACTGTGACTCTGTAGACTCCACCACCACACTGTGACTGTACTATGACTCTGTAGACTCCACCACCACACTATGACTCTGTAGACTCCACCACCACACTGTGACTCTGTAGACTCCACCACCACACTGTGACTGTACTATGACTCTGTAGACTCCACCACCACACTGTGACTGCACTATGACTCTGTAGACTCCACCACCACACTGTGACTCTGTAGACTCCACCACCACACTGTGACTCTGTAGAAATGTCTAGGAGAAACAATTGCTCAGCCGCGAAGTAGGCCACACAAGCTCACAGAACAGGAGCATAAAAATCATCAGTAACACTCACAACCAACCAAGTCCTTTTGTATATACAGTGTACCTTCCACACCTGTCAACACACAGCCAGACTATGATTTATGATTTATTTATTTATTCAACTATGGTCGTGCCAAATAATGCCCCTCACCCCAAAAAGTCCCGCCCCCCCCCCCCCCCCCCGCATCACAATGGAATTCGATAAACTATGAGCGTTCCGTTGCTATATCAATGGTGTAATGACCTAATGACTTGAATTTTGGAGCTCATTACAGCCTAAATGCTGTTCTTTTCATCCCCACAATGCAAAAAAGGCTGATTTCTACGACAATTTCGCTGTTTAAACAAGTTTTGTTTAGCTAATCAAATTAACACCTTACTTCTAACTACTTTTGGATAACTTGTTAACATTACAACATGAAATCCATGTCTTAAACGTTGCAAAGAAATCTGCTTGACACATTAATGTTACTTCAAATCAAATCAAGTTTATTTTATATAGCCCTTCGTACATCAGCTAATATCTCGAAGTGCTGTACAGAAACCCAGCCTAAAACCCCAAACAGCAAGCAATGCAGGTGTACTTACCTTACAGATCACGAAGTCAGCTAATTTCCACACCATTCATATGCAAATGTATTTGATTCATACACTGCCTTGTCTGGCTGTCATGTTTTTATTTTAACCTGCCCTTCCCTTATCTACACTGAAATAATATCATTTCAGTCGTTCTCAATTAGGATATATTATTTTTTATCTCACATAGCTCATTAGTACACCCTTGTGGTTGAATATATATGTGCAGTATCTATTGTAGATCCTCAGATACAACAATGAATTATGTGGAACTAATAAATAGACAGACCGTTCTCTCTGCTACCGCACAGCAAGTAGTACCGATGCACCAAGTCTGGAACCAACAGGACCCTGAACAGCTTCTACCCACAAGCCAGAAGACTGCTACATAGTTAGTCCGGGTAGCTATTAGTTAACTACTTAAATATCCATACTGAACAAACATATTTGTATTTATTATGGATCCAAACTAGCTGCCTCTTCCCGGGGTCCAGCAAAATTAAGGCAGTTTATACAATTTTAAAAATATTACAATACATTCACAGATTTCACAACACACTGTGTGCCCTCAGGCCCCTACTCCACCACTACCACATATCTGCAGTACTAAATCCATGTGTATGTATAGTGCGTATGTTATCGTGTGTTTGCATGCTGTTCCATAAGGTGATTTTTTTAATCTGTTTTTTAAATCTAATTTTACAGCTTGTGTCAGTTACTTGATGTGGAATAGAGTTCCATGTAGTCATGGTTCTATGTAGTACTGTGGAATAGAGTTCCATGTTGTCATGGCTCTGTGTAGTACTGTGTGCCTCCCATAGTCTGTTCTGGACATGGGGACTGTGAAGAGACCTCTGGTGGCATGTCTTGTGTGGTATGCATGGCTGTCTGAGCTGTGTGCCAGTACTTTAGACAGACCGCTCGGTGTATTCAACATGTCATTACCTCTCAAACACAAGTAGTGATGAAGTTAATCTCTCCTCCACATTGAGCCAGGAGAGATTGACATGCATATTATTAATATTAGCTCTCTGTGTACATCCAAGGGCCAGCTGTGCTGCCCTGTTCTGAGCCAATTGCAATATTCCGAAGTCCTTTTTTGTGGCACCTGACCACACGACTGAACAGTAGTCAAGGTGTGACAAAACTAGGGCCTGTAGGACCTGCCTTGTTGATAGTGTTGTTAAGAAGGCAGAGCAGCGCTTTATTATAGACAGACTTCTCCCCATCTTACCTACTACTGCATCAATATGTTTTGACCATGACAGTTTACGATCTAGTGTTACTCCAAGCAGTTTAGTCATCTCAACTTGCTCAATATCCACATTATTTATTACAAGATTTAGTTGAGGTTCAGTGCTTTTAGTTTCAGAAGTATTTAGGACTAACTTATTCCTTGCCCCCCCCCCCACTCTGAAACTAACTGCGGCTCTTTGTTGAGTGTTGCAGTCATGTCAGTTGCTGTAGTAGCTGACGTGTTGAGTCATCCGCATACATAGAAACTCTGGCTTTACTCAAAGTCAGTGACATGTCGTTATAAATGCAACATTCAACAATTTCAAAGGTTTTACTGAGTTAGTTCATATAAGGAAATCAGCCAATTGAAATAAATTCATTAGGCCCTAATGGATTTCACATGACTGGGAATACAGATATGAATCTGTTGGTCACAGATACATTAAAAGGAGGTAGGGGTGTGGATCAGAAAACCAGTCAATATCTGGTGTGACCACCATTTGTCTCCTACAGCGTAACACATCTCCTTCACATAGAGTTGATCAGGCTGTTGATTGTGGCCTGTGGAATGTTGTCCCACTCCTCTTCAGTGGCTGTGCAAAGTTGCTGGATATTGGCGGGAACTGGAACAAGCTGTTGTACACGTCGATCCAGAGCATCCCACACATGCTCAATGGATGACATGTCAGGTTAGTATGCAGGCCTTGAAAGAACTAGGACATTTTCAGCTTCCAGGAATTGTGCACAGATCCTTACATTTTAGAGTGGCATTTTATTGTCCCCAGCACAAGGTGCACCTGTGTAAGGCTCATGCTGTTTAATTAATCAGCTTCTTGATATGCCACACCTGTCAGGTGGATGGATTATCTTGACAAAGGAGAAATGCAAACTAAAAGGGATGTAAACATATTTGTGCACAATATTTGAGAGAAATCAGCTTTTTGTGCATATAGAACATTTATGGGATTTCAGCTCATGAAACATGGAACCAACACTTCACATGTGTTTATCCTTTTTGCACTAACTCTTGACTCATCACATACGCTGCTGTTACTGGTTATTATCTATCCTGATGCCTAGTCACTTTATCCCTACCCATATGTACATATCTACCTCAATTACCTCGTACCCTTGCACATCGACTCAGTACTGGTACCCCGTGTATATAGCCATGTTATCATTGACTCAGTACTGGTACCCCGTGTATATAGCCATGTTATCATTGACTCAGTACTGGTACCCCGTGTATATAGCCATGTTATCATTGACTCAGTACTGGTACCCCGTGTATATAGCCATGTTATCATTGACTCAGTACTGGTACCCCGTGTATATAACCATGTTATCATTGACTCAGTACTGGTACCCCGTGTATATAGCCATGTTATCATTGACTCAGTACTGGTTACCCCGTGTATATAACCATGTTATCATTGACTCAGTACTGGTACCCCGTGTATATAGCCATGTTATCATTGACTCAGTACTGGTACCCCTTGTATATAGCCATGTTATCATTGACTCAGTACTGGTACCCCTTGTATATAGCCATGTTATCATTGACTCAGTACTGGTACCCCGTGTATATAGCCATGTTATCATTGACTCAGTACTGGTACCCCCGTGTATATAGCCATGTTATCATTGACTCAGTACTGGTACCCCGTGTATATAGCCATGTTATCATTGACTCAGTACTGGTACCCCGTGTATATAGCCATGTTATCATTGACTCAGTACTGGTACCCCTTGTATATAGCCATGTTATCATTGACTCAGTACTGGTACCCCGTGTATATAGCCATGTTATCATTGACTCAGTACTGGTACCCCGTGTATATAGCCATGTTATCATTGACTCAGTACTGGTACCCCGTGTATATAGCCATGTTATCATTGACTCAGTACTGGTACCCCGTGTATATAACCATGTTATCATTGACTCAGTACTGGTACCCCGTGTATATAGCCATGTTATCATTGACTCAGTACTGGTACCCCCGTGTATATAGCCATGTTATCATTGACTCAGTACTGGTACCCCGTGTATATAACCATGTTATCATTGACTCAGTACTGGTACCCCGTGTATATAGCCATGTTATCATTGACTCAGTACTGGTACCCCGTGTATATAGCCATGTTATCATTGACTCAGTACTGGTACCCCGTGTATATAACCATGTTATCATTGACTCAGTACTGGTACCCCCGTGTATATAGCCATGTTATCATTGACTCAGTACTGGTACCCCGTGTATATAGCCATGTTATCATTGACTCAGTACTGGTACCCCGTGTATATAACCATGTTATCATTGACTCAGTACTGGTACCCCGTGTATATAACCATGTTATCATTGACTCAGTACTGGTACCCCGTGTATATAACCATGTTATCATTGACTCAGTACTGGTACCCCGTGTATATAGCCATGTTATCATTGACTCAGTACTGGTACCCCTTGTATATAGCCATGTTATCATTGACTCAGTACTGGTACCCCGTGTATATAGCCATGTTATCATTGACTCAGTACTGGTACCCCGTGTATATAGCCATGTTATCATTGACTCAGTACTGGTACCCCTTGTATATAACCATGTTATCATTGACTCAGTACTGGTACCCCGTGTATATAACCATGTTATCATTGACTCAGTACTGGTACCCCGTGTATATAACCATGTTATCATTGACTCAGTACTGGTACCCCGTGTATATAGCCATGTTATCATTGACTCAGTACTGGTACCCCGTGTATATAGCCATGTTATCATTGACTCAGTACTGGTACCCCGTGTATATAGCCATGTTATCATTGACTCAGTACTGGTACCCCTTGTATATAACCATGTTATCATTGACTCAGTACTGGTACCCCGTGTATATAGCCATGTTATCATTGACTCAGTACTGGTACCCCGTGTATATAGCCATGTTATCATTGACTCAGTACTGGTACCCCTTGTATATAACCATGTTATCATTGACTCAGTACTGGTACCCCGTGTATATAACCATGTTATCATTGACTCAGTACTGGTACCCCGTGTATATAGCCATGTTATCATTGACTCAGTACTGGTACCCCGTGTATATAGCCATGTTATCATTGACTCAGTACTGGTACCCCGTGTATATAGCCATGTTATCATTGACTCAGTACTGGTACCCCGTGTATATAGCCATGTTATCATTGACTCAGTACTGGTACCCCTTGTATATAACCATGTTATCATTGACTCAGTACTGGTACCCCGTGTATATAGCCATGTTATCATTGACTCAGTACTGGTACCCCGTGTATATAGCCATGTTATCATTGACTCAGTACTGGTACCCCTTGTATATAACCATGTTATCATTGACTCAGTACTGGTACCCCGTGTATATAACCATGTTATCATTGACTCAGTACTGGTACCCCGTGTATATAACCATGTTATCATTGACTCAGTACTGGTACCCCGTGTATATAGCCATGTTATCATTGACTCAGTACTGGTACCCCGTGTATATAACCATGTTATCATTGACTCAGTACTGGTACCCCGTGTATATAACCATGTTATCGTTACTGATTGCATATTTATTCCTTGTTATTGTTTCTCTCTGCATTGTTGGGAAGGGCCTGTAAGTAAGCATTTCACTGTTAGTCTACATCTGTTAAAGAAGCGTGTGACAAATAATATTTGATTTGAATGGTGTTGTAAATGGTGTTGTAAATGGGGGTGTTAATGGTGTTGTTAATGGTGTTGATGTTAATGGTGGTGTTAAAGCAAAAGAAAATGTCAGTTTGACATTAAGGCTTCCTACTCCAAATGTCACCAACAATAACACCGTTATATTTCAGTATTTCAGCTGAAATCAAACCTAGAAAACCGTGTAGCACATCTCACTGTGAATAGTTCTGTTTTAGTTGGCAAGCCAATGGAGGACAAGTATTTTTTAATATTTCAGATACATTTCTCTATATAACATTGTAAAAACAACAACCTTCTTGTAACAGGAGCCAGTGTGAATATTGTGGTTGTGACAGACTGGGGACCTTAAGTGTTTAATAGTCTACTTCTGCAGTGAAACAATTCAAAGCCCACTCCTCTACCACACACACCATGTTCTTCTGGAATCACTCCTTCATCCAAATATTTCCCAGAAAATATAGCACCTATTTTTCAACATACCGGTATGTATTTTTCTACATTTAACTCCATATAACTATTTTTCTCCTTACCAGATCCATTGTAACCTTTGCTATTTAAGCAGGTGCAGCACCCTTTGCAGTCAAGCAGATGTGGAGGTGAGAAGAGATGCTTTGATGTTATGAGTATGTGGTGTCTGATTAAGTCAGTTTAGGGCGATGTGTCCACCCATCCTTTTTAAGGGCTATAGTGGCCATATAAACATATATTTAATCATATCCAGGAATTACCATGATATCTACTCCGGCTTCTTTCTGAAAGACACTTTGTCTTTGGTCTCTTGGAGTTTCTCTGCCAACTTGTCCTTGTTATCCCCAATCCTCCCTGACAGACGATCTCTGGTCTCTTCCATCTTCTCAGAGAACCTGTCCTTGGTCTCTTCCATCTTCTCAGAGAGGCGTTCCCTGGTCTCCTCCATCTTGTCCTGCAGATACTCCTTAACAGGCGGTGGGGTGGTCATGTGGCCATGTTTACGGAGGTACCTGATCGAGAGGGACGTCCCCCCTAATGTCACGGTGTACCTGGCTGGGGTGGCAATCTGACAATAAACAACATGGACATTGTGATGTGTTAAGATGAATGTGGTGATTTAGCTCAGGACCAACACTCAAAAGAACTGTCATAGTCCAACATGCAATGAGATGAGCATTCTTACCTTGTACATGGCATACGCAGTCAGTGCATAGCCACTCTGGGAATGCTCCAACAGCTTAACAAGCTTCTCCGGGAATCCAACATACTCCAGAAACGGAACCACATTTATACCCCTAAATGGTTCATTTAATATGGTTAATTTTCTATGACATCAAGTCAGTCAAGTGTCAACAACTAAAATAATGACCATCACTGAGCCCGCCTGAGCCTAAATAAAGCAGGCCAGACGTACACTATTCTGATTAAACAATCAGGGTTGTCTATCTAAATGAGACTCAGTGGTGCCTGTGTCAGCCAGTAACCTCAGGTTGACCGGGGATGGAGAAAAGCCCATTATCACTAATGCCCATATGGAGAGGAGAAACAGCCTCAGAAAAACATCTCACATTGTACATGAATGTTTATGGGTTTGTCCCTTCTTCTCATTTCACTTTGCTAAGTAATATTTTGATATTGCTGTACAACTTTATTACTCGTAACTTTCTGCATGGCAGCGTAGCAAAGAACTGTTTGTAATTAATAACTCGTTCCTTATTATGTACTTTGTATTTCATGCTGCATTTTTGTGATACAGAGCTCCCTTGCAAAAGAGACATTGGAACTTTCCTACATAGATAAAGATGAAATAAAACTTACTGCATGGCAGCATAGTAAAACGTCCCGAACCACATGGAGGAGGTGATGAGGTGAAGGGGAATCATGACCTTCCCATACTGCTTTAGAGTCCTCCTGAACCTCTGGACCAGCCCAATGGACCGGTCCCCCAGGATATCCTCCTGGCCTGGGTCAGCCTGGCTATGGCCCTCTTCCGTGGTGGACTTACGGGGTGCTGTGGTCCACACTGCTCCTGATGTGCTCACCCAGCGTGGGCTAGGGATGAGGCAAGCGTTCCTGAGGAAGTAGGAGGCCATCCGTGGACCCAAGATGGTGGACGGCTGCAAGGTAACTGGGCCCAGAAGCATGGATCGCAGGGCAGCTGATTGCCACAAGGCTCTCTGGTTAAAGAGATGCTGCATCTTCTTACTGTTGCTGCCTAGTCCACCCTCTGTAGCAAAACAACATTAGACACTTGGTTCCAATGAGCGTTTTTGTATTCACATGTTTTATTCAACAACATAGCTAAAACCAATCATTATTGATGTGATCAGAAAAGTTACATTTTATTCTCAACAATGGATGACATTAACGCGACTAGTGTAATACTTGGTGCATGTTGAATGTGTAAAACAGTCATACAGAACAATGCCATAACTACCTTAGTTGAATAACGGTTCAGTAAAGTTGATCCAGCTGCTGAAATGGAAGACAAGCAAAGTTATCTAGGATAACCATCCAACTCAATGTTCTATCACTCACTCATGTTCAATGAACTTCTATCTAATTATTCAACCACCATTTCATGTAGCTGGTCGCTACACAAATCAAAGCATGGATTGCATTAATAGTTTAACGATAGGCAACGCCTTGATCAGCCCGACAATGTTATACTGCAAGGCAAACGCAGCGTTCCATTGGAAGTGAATGTACTTGTGTACCAAAACTCAATGATCGAGGTAGGCACGTCGTTGGCTAACTAGCCGTAGGGGTTAGTTAGCAACATTTTAATTTCATGTAACCTTTATTTAACTAGGCAAGCCAGTTAAACAAATTATTATTTACAATGAAGGCCTACCCGAGCCAACCCCTCCCATAACGCGGGAGACGCTGGCCCAATTGTGCTATGTCCTATTGGATTCCCGGTCACGGTCGGTTGTGATACAGCCCGAGATCGAACCGGGGTCTGTAGTGACGCCTCTCGCACTGAGATGCAGTACCTTAGACCGCTGCGCCACTCGGGAGGCCCCAAACACCGCACAACGTTGATGGCAACACACAATGTAAGCCAGCAACAAAACATACATTTATCATCATATATTTAAAGGAACGTACTTGACAATCCGACATGGTGTTTCGTTCTTTCAACCCAGGCTAAAGTTTAGATTTGTCCTTCTGGCATTCAGCAGAAAATCCTCACGTCGCATAAATATTACGTCAAGTGATAGGCCCGCAAGGATTTGTGGGAAGAGTAGTCCAGACATCCGGCAGCTCTGCGCCGCCAAACACGCCACTGACGTTTGTTGCGTTTTCTACAAAATTGAAAGCATCACTTGATCACCAAAACACAATGAAAGCATGTTGATTTACTTCACATATTGCATAATGTGTTCCCCTATAGCTAACAGATAATGTGAGAAAAAGTAATATTACATAATGGCAGTCAGTCATCAAAAAGCATCCATTCGCACTCCGGGCCAGTGGGGGGCGGGATACCGTATATGTTGGTGTTGGAAACTACAAAATGACGACCGTCGCAAACGCTTAATGGCGGAAAACTCAAGTGAGTGGGAACACTGTTTTTTCCAATGTTATGCGGTGTTGTAGCTAAATGTACAGTGCCGTTCGTTAGCTAGCTTTTTTCCATAATGTTTTCAACACGTTGAAATAATTACATTGTACTTACTCTTTGCACCAAGCTACTTTTAAGTGTGTGTTTTTCATATGTGCAAATGATGCTATCCAGGATGAAATATGCTTAGCCAGCTAACGGCTAGCTTGCTACTGTAACCAACGTTAGTTAGCTAGCTGGTGCTACTTCCACTCTGTTACACATTGTTGTTATTGATCTGTTTCCAGTTCAGAAGTTGCTCATCTCATATACAGAACACAAACAGCTTTTATACTGTCTAATTAGCTAAATAATTTAGATGCATTTGAAAACCAAGTACCAGTAATGTTAGCTTAGAAGATACATTTCACTAGCATTTAACGTTAGCTACCTTGTTCTGTGAAAGTAAATAACATCTCTTGATTTTACAAATTATTTGCAGAACTTTACTGAAGTTGAACGTGCCATTGCAATCATTTTGATAAAACACTCCTGCAAAAGTTGACTCTTCTCTGACCAGTGGAGATGGCAGAGGTTGATCAGGCTGTGGATCTGTCCAAGACAGAGACAGGAGAGGGTGGGAATGGCCATCTGTCTTCCACTGCAGACCGAAACAGTGGGTCCAGTACAGGACAGAAGTCTACCACCAAGAGGACGCATGAAGATGAGGAAGAGGACGACAGCTCTCCAACTAAGAAACAGGTAAGAAATGGATAAATTAGAAAGCATCTGAACTTATTAATTAGATAACTATTGAATGATATATCAGTGAATCATCCCTCTCTCGTTCTCTCTCGCCCGCCCCCCATGTTCCAGCATGGTCATGGAGAAAAGGTGGCGACCCACTACAACACTCTCCAGGAGACCGGCCTCGCTGCCAGGAGCCAGAGCAGAATATTCTACATGAGGAACTTCAACAACTGGCTTAAAAGTGTTCTAATTGGTGAGATTCTAAACTACTATTAAAAATGTTTCCACTGTTCATCTGCTAGCTGATTTAAATACAGTAGATTCCTCAGGGCACGTTTGCACTCAGTTAGTCTTTGTGGTCATGATATCTTGTAAACTAGTTGACCCTCCCATCCTCCCAGGTGAGATCCTGGACACGGTGCGTCAGAGCCGCAGAGAGCTGTCTGTTCTGGACCTGGGCTGTGGGAAAGGTGGAGACCTGCTCAAGTGGAGGAAAGGACACATTAGCCGGTTGGTCTGTGCAGGTAGGTACAGGACAATATTTAGCCATTTTTTTTCTGTCTGAGTAACAGTCAGCACGATTACAAAAAGCTTGTTCCCAACCACATCTAGGATCTTTCTCAGTCTTCCCTCGATTGCTTGTGTCCTCTCCTCACTGGTGTACTGAGCAGTAGGTAGAGAGGACATGAGAAATGGGGGAAGGCCTGTTGAAAAGAAGCCTTGAGGTGAACTACGGTTTATTTTTCATGTGTTGTCAGACATAGCAGCAGTGTCGGTGGAGCAGTGCCAGGTTCGTTATGAGTATATGAGGAAGAGGGGTCATCCTAACGAACGTATCTTCTCTGCGGAGTTCATCACAGCCGACTGTACCAAGGTACACACACACACACCCTCTCTCTACACATACAACACAAAGTGGTCATTTGTTTTGTTCTGAAAAATTAGAAAATCTGAATATCACAATGTTCTGTGTGCATAAATAGATTGCCTAAAAATGTAACTTTCACTCATACATTATCCTATTGAGGCCCAGTGTAGAGGCACCGTGTCACATTGCCTAGTGTAGAGGCACCGTGTCACATTGCCTAGTGTAGAGGCACCGTGTCACATTGCCTAGTGTAGAGGCACCGTGTCACATTGCCTAGTGTAGAGGCACCGTCTCACATTGCCTAGTGTAGAGGCACCGTCTCACATTGCCTAGTGTAGAGGCACCGTCTCACATTGCCTAGTGTAGAGGCACCGTCTCACATTGCCTAGTGTAGAGGCACCGTCTCACATTGCCTAGTGTAGAGGCACCGTCTCACATTGCCTAGTGTAGAGGCACCGTGTCACATTGCCTAGTGTAGAGGCACCGTGTCACATTGCCTAGTGTAGAGGCACCGTGTCACATTGCCTAGTGTAGAGGCACCGTGTCACATTGCCTAGTGTAGAGGCACCGTGTCACATTGCCTAGTGTAGAGGCACCGTCTCACATTGCCTAGTGTAGAGGCACCGTGTCACATTGCCTAGTGTAGAGGCACCGTGTCACATTGCCTAGTGTAGAGGCACCGTGTCACATTGCCTAGTGTAGAGGCACCGTGTCACATTGCCTAGTGTAGAGGCACCGTGTCACATTGCCTAGTGTAGAGGCACCGTGTCACATTGCCTAGTGTAGAGGCACCGTGTCACATTGCCTAGTGTAGAGGCACCGTGTCACATTGCCTAGTGTAGAGGCACCGTGTCACATTGCCTAGTGTAGAGGCACCGTGTCACATTGCCTAGTGTAGAGGCACCGTGTCACATTGCCTAGTGTGGAGGCACCGTGTCACATTGCCTAGTGTGGAGGCACCGTGTCACATTGCCTAGTGTGGAGGCACCGTGTCACATTGCCTAGTGTAGAGGCACCGTGTCACATTGCCTAGTGTAGAGGCACCGTGTCACATTGCCTAGTGTAGAGGCACCGTGTCACATTGCCTAGTGTAGAGGCACCGTGTCACATTGCCTAGTGTAGAGGCACCGTGTCACATTGCCTAGTGTAGAGGCACCGTGTCACATTGCCTAGTGTAGAGGCACCGTGTCACATTGCCTAGTGTAGAGGCACCGTGTCACATTGCCTAGTGTAGAGGCACCGTGTCACATTGCCTAGTGTAGAGGCACCGTGTCACATTGCCTAGTGTAGAGGCACCGTGTCACATTGCCTAGTGTAGAGGCACCGTGTCACATTGCCTAGTGTAGAGGCACCGTGTCACATTGCCTAGTGTAGAGGCACCGTGTCACATTGCCTAGTGTAGAGGCACCGTGTCACATTGCCTAGTGTAGAGGCACCGTGTCACATTGCCTAGTGTAGAGGCACCGTGTCACATTGCCTAGTGTAGAGGCACCGTGTCACATTGCCTAGTGTAGAGGCACCGTGTCACATTGCCTAGTGTAGAGGCACCGTGTCACATTGCCTAGTGTAGAGGCACCGTGTCACATTGCCTAGTGTAGAGGCACCGTGTCACATTGCCTAGTGTAGAGGCACCGTGTCACATTGCCTAGTGTAGAGGCACCGTGTCACCGTGTCACATTGCCTGTTGTAGAGGCACCGTGTCACATTGCCTGTTGTACAGGCACCGTGTCACATTGCCTGTTGTACAGGCACCGTGTCACATTGCCTGTTGTACAGGCACCGTGTCACATTGCCTGTTGTACAGGCACCGTGTCACATTGCCTGTTGTACAGGCACCGTGTCACATTGCCTGTTGTACAGGCACCGTGTCACATTGCCTGTTGTACAGGCACCGTGTCACATTGCCTGTTGTACAGGCACCGTGTCACATTGCCTGTTGTACAGGCACCGTGTCACATTGCCTGTTGTAGAGGCACCGTGTCACATTGCCTGTTGTAGAGGCACCGTGTCACATTGCCTGTTGTAGAGGCACCGTGTCACATTGCCACCGTGTCACATTGCCACCGTGTCACATTGCCACCGTGTCACATTGCCTAGTGTAGAGGCACCGTCTCACATTGCCTAGTGTAGCGGCACCGTGTCACATTGCCTAGTGTAGAGGCACCGTGTCACATTGCCTAGTGTAGCGGCACCGTGTCACATTGCCTAGTGTAGAGGCACCGTGTCACATTGCCTAGTGTAGAGGCACCGTGTCACATTGCCTAGTGTAGAGGCACCGTGTCACATTGCCTAGTGTAGAGGCACCGTGTCACATTGCCTAGTGTAGAGGCACCGTGTCACATTGCCTAGTGTAGAGGCACCGTGTCACATTGCCTAGTGTAGAGGCACCGTGTCACATTGCCTAGTGTAGAGGCACCGTCTCACATTGCCTAGTGTAGAGGCACCGTCTCACATTGCCTAGTGTAGCGGCACCGTGTCACATTGCCTAGTGTAGAGGCACCGTGTCACATTGCCTAGTGTAGCGGCACCGTGTCACATTGCCTAGTGTAGAGGCACCGTGTCACATTGCCTAGTGTAGAGGCACCGTGTCACATTGCCTGTTGTAGAGGCACCGTGTCACATTGCCTAGTGTAGCGGCACCGTCTCACATTGCCTAGTGTAGAGGCACCGTCTCACATTGCCTAGTGTAGCGGCACCGTGTCACATTGCCTAGTGTAGAGGCACCGTGTCACATTGCCTAGTGTAGAGGCACCGTGTCACATTGCCTAGTGTAGAGGCACCGTGTCACATTGCCTGTTGTAGAGGCACCGTGTCACATTGCCTAGTGTAGAGGCACCGTCTCACATTGCCTAGTGTAGCGGCACCGTGTCACATTGCCTGTTGTACAGGCACCGTGTCACATTGCCTGTTGTACAGGCACCGTGTCACATTGCCTGTTGTACAGGCACCGTGTCACATTGCCTGTTGTACAGGCACCGTGTCACATTGCCTGTTGTAGAGGCACCGTGTCACATTGCCTGTTGTAGAGGCACCGTGTCACATTGCCTGTTGTAGAGGCACCGTGTCACATTGCCACCGTGTCACATTGCCACCGTGTCACATTGCCACCGTGTCACATTGCCTAGTGTAGAGGCACCGTCTCACATTGCCTAGTGTAGCGGCACCGTGTCACATTGCCTAGTGTAGAGGCACCGTGTCACATTGCCTAGTGTAGCGGCACCGTGTCACATTGCCTAGTGTAGAGGCACCGTGTCACATTGCCTAGTGTAGAGGCACCGTGTCACATTGCCTAGTGTAGAGGCACCGTGTCACATTGCCTAGTGTAGAGGCACCGTGTCACATTGCCTAGTGTAGAGGCACCGTGTCACATTGCCTAGTGTAGAGGCACCGTGTCACATTGCCTAGTGTAGAGGCACCGTGTCACATTGCCTAGTGTAGAGGCACCGTCTCACATTGCCTAGTGTAGAGGCACCGTCTCACATTGCCTAGTGTAGCGGCACCGTGTCACATTGCCTAGTGTAGAGGCACCGTGTCACATTGCCTAGTGTAGCGGCACCGTGTCACATTGCCTAGTGTAGAGGCACCGTGTCACATTGCCTAGTGTAGAGGCACCGTGTCACATTGCCTGTTGTAGAGGCACCGTGTCACATTGCCTAGTGTAGCGGCACCGTCTCACATTGCCTAGTGTAGAGGCACCGTCTCACATTGCCTAGTGTAGCGGCACCGTGTCACATTGCCTAGTGTAGAGGCACCGTGTCACATTGCCTAGTGTAGAGGCACCGTGTCACATTGCCTAGTGTAGAGGCACCGTGTCACATTGCCTGTTGTAGAGGCACCGTGTCACATTGCCTAGTGTAGCGGCACCGTCTCACATTGCCTAGTGTAGCGGCACCGTGTCACATTGCCTAGTGTAGAGGCACCGTGTCACATTGCCTAGTGTAGAGGCACCGTGTCACATTGCCTAGTGTAGAGGCACCGTGTCACATTGCCTAGTGTAGAGGCACCGTGTCACATTGCCTAGTGTAGAGGCACCGTGTCACATTGCCTAGTGTAGAGGCACCGTGTCACATTGCCTAGTGTAGCGGCACCGTGTCACATTGCCTAGTGTAGAGGCACCGTGTCACATTGCCTAGTGTAGAGGCACCGTGTCACATTGCCTAGTGTAGAGGCACCGTGTCACATTGCCTAGTGTAGAGGCACCGTGTCACATTGCCTAGTGTAGAGGCACCGTGTCACATTGCCTAGTGTAGAGGCACCGTGTCACATTGCCTAGTGTAGAGGCACCGTGTCACATTGCCTAGTGTAGAGGCACCGTGTCACATTGCCTAGTGTAGAGGCACCGTGTCACATTGCCTAGTGTAGAGGCACCGTGTCACATTGCCTAGTGTAGAGGCACCGTGTCACATTGCCTAGTGTAGAGGCACCGTGTCACATTGCCTAGTGTAGAGGCACCGTGTCACATTGCCTAGTGTAGAGGCACCGTGTCACATTGCCTGTTGTAGAGGCACCGTGTCACATTGCCTGTTGTAG
Organism: Salvelinus namaycush; assembly: GCF_016432855.1. NCBI lineage: Eukaryota > Metazoa > Chordata > Actinopteri > Salmoniformes > Salmonidae > Salvelinus > Salvelinus namaycush. Next base: position 36,594,832 of record NC_052338.1, on the reverse strand, counting down.
AGGCACCGTGTCACATTGCCTGTTGTAGAGGCACCGTGTCACATTGCCTGTTGTACAGGCACCGTGTCACATTGCCTAGTGTAGCGGCACCGTGTCACATTGCCTAGTGTAGAGGCACCGTGTCACATTGCCTAGTGTAGAGGCACCGTGTCACATTGCCTAGTGTAGAGGCACCGTGTCACATTGCCTGTTGTAGAGGCACCGTGTCACATTGCCTAGTGTAGAGGCACCGTGTCACATTGCCTGTTGTAGAGGCACCGTGTCACATTGCCTGTTGTAGAGGCACCGTGTCACATTGCCTGTTGTACAGGCACCGTGTCACATTGCCTGTTGTACAGGCACCGTGTCACATTGCCTAGTGTAGAGGCACCGTGTCACATTGCCTGTTGTAGAGGCACCGTGTCACATTGCCTGTTGTAGAGGCACCGTGTCACATTGCCTGTTGTACAGGCACCGTGTCACATTGCCTAGTGTAGCGGCACCGTGTCACATTGCCTAGTGTAGAGGCACCGTGTCACATTGCCTAGTGTAGAGGCACCGTGTCACATTGCCTAGTGTAGAGGCACCGTGTCACATTGCCTGTTGTAGAGGCACCGTGTCACATTGCCTAGTGTAGAGGCACCGTGTCACATTGCCTGTTGTAGAGGCACCGTGTCACATTGCCTGTTGTAGAGGCACCGTGTCACATTGCCTGTTGTACAGGCACCGTGTCACATTGCCTGTTGTACAGGCACCGTGTCACATTGCCTAGTGTAGAGGCACCGTGTCACATTGCCTGTTGTAGAGGCACCGTGTCACATTGCCTGTTGTGGAGGCACCGTGTCACATTGCCTAGTGTGGAGGCACCGTGTCACATTGCCTAGTGTGGAGGCACCGTGTCACATTGCCTGTTGTGGAGGCACCGTGTCACATTGCCTGTTGTAGAGGCACCGTGTCACATTGCCTAGTGTAGAGGCACCGTGTCACATTGCCTAGTGTAGAGGCACCGTGTCACATTGCCTAGTGTAGAGGCACCGTGTCACATTGCCTGTTGTAGAGGCACCGTGTCACATTGCCTGTTGTGGAGGCACCGTGTCACATTGCCTGTTGTAGAGGCACCGTGTCACATTGCCTGTTGTAGAGGCACCGTGTCACATTGCCTGCTGTAGAGGCACCGTGTCACATTGCCTGTTGTAGAGGCACCGTGTCACATTGCCTGTTGTAGAGGCACCGTGTCACATTGCCACCGTGTCACATTGCCACCGTGTCACATTGCCTAGTGTAGAGGCACCGTCTCACATTGCCTAGTGTAGCGGCACCGTGTCACATTGCCTAGTGTAGCGGCACCGTGTCACATTGCCTAGTGTAGAGGCACCGTGTCACATTGCCTAGTGTAGCGGCACCGTGTCACATTGCCTAGTGTAGAGGCACCGTGTCACATTGCCTAGTGTAGAGGCACCGTGTCACATTGCCTAGTGTAGAGGCACCGTGTCACATTGCCTAGTGTAGAGGCACCGTGTCACATTGCCTAGTGTAGAGGCACCGTGTCACATTGCCTAGTGTAGAGGCACCGTGTCACATTGCCTAGTGTAGAGGCACCGTCTCACATTGCCTAGTGTAGAGGCACCGTCTCACATTGCCTAGTGTAGAGGCACCGTCTCACATTGCCTAGTGTAGAGGCACCGTCTCACATTGCCTAGTGTAGAGGCACCGTCTCACATTGCCTAGTGTAGAGGCACCGTCTCACATTGCCTAGTGTAGAGGCACCGTGTCACATTGCCTGTTGTAGAGGCACCGTGTCACATTGCCTAGTGTAGAGGCACCGTGTCACATTGCCTGTTGTAGAGGCACCGTGTCACATTGCCTGTTGTAGAGGCACCGTGTCACATTGCCTGTTGTACAGGCACCGTGTCACATTGCCTGTTGTACAGGCACCGTGTCACATTGCCTAGTGTGGAGGCACCGTGTCACATTGCCTAGTGTAGAGGCACCGTGTCACATTGCCTGTTGTAGAGGCACCGTGTCACATTGCCTAGTGTAGAGGCACCGTGTCACATTGCCTGTTGTAGAGGCACCGTGTCACATTGCCTGTTGTGGAGGCACCGTGTCACATTGCCTGTTGTAGAGGCACCGTGTCACATTGCCTAGTGTAGAGGCACCGTGTCACATTGCCTAGTGTAGAGGCACCGTCTCACATTGCCTAGTGTAGAGGCACCGTGTCACATTGCCTAGTGTAGCGGCACCGTGTCACATTGCCTAGTGTAGCGGCACCGTGTCACATTGCCTAGTGTAGCGGCACCGTGTCACATTGCCTAGTGTAGAGGCACCGTGTCACATTGCCTAGTGTAGAGGCACCGTGTCACATTGCCTAGTGTAGAGGCACCGTGTCACATTGCCTAGTGTAGAGGCACCGTGTCACATTGCCTGTTGTAGAGGCACCGTGTCACATTGCCTGTTGTAGAGGCACCGTGTCACATTGCCTGTTGTAGAGGCACCGTGTCACATTGCCTGTTGTACAGGCACCGTGTCACATTGCCTGTTGTACAGGCACCGTGTCACATTGCCTGTTGTACAGGCACCGTGTCACATTGCCTGTTGTACAGGCACCGTGTCACATTGCCTGTTGTACAGGCACCGTGTCACATTGCCTAGTGTAGAGGCACCGTGTCACATTGCCTGTTGTGGAGGCACCGTGTCACATTGCCTGTTGTGGAGGCACCGTGTCACATTGCCTAGTGTGGAGGCACCGTGTCACATTGCCTGTTGTGGAGGCACCGTGTCACATTGCCTGTTGTGGAGGCACCGTGTCACATTGCCTGTTGTAGAGGCACCGTGTCACATTGCCTAGTGTAGAGGCACCGTGTCACATTGCCTAGTGTAGAGGCACCGTGTCACATTGCCTGTTGTAGAGGCACCGTGTCACATTGCCTAGTGTAGAGGCACCGTGTCACATTGCCTGTTGTGGAGGCACCGTGTCACATTGCCTGTTGTGGAGGCACCGTGTCACATTGCCTGTTGTAGAGGCACCGTGTCACATTGCCTGCTGTAGAGGCACCGTGTCACATTGCCTGTTGTAGAGGCACCGTGTCACATTGCCTGTTGTGGAGGCACCGTGTCACATTGCCTGTTGTAGAGGCACCGTGTCACATTGCCTGTTGTAGAGGCACCGTGTCACATTGCCTGCTGTAGAGGCACCGTGTCACATTGCCTGTTGTAGAGGCACCGTGTCACATTGCCTGTTGTAGAGGCACCGTGTCACATTGCCACCGTGTCACATTGCCTAGTGTAGAGGCACCGTCTCACATTGCCTAGTGTAGCGGCACCGTGTCACATTGCCTAGTGTAGAGGCACCGTGTCACATTGCCTGTTGTGGAGGCACCGTGTCACATTGCCTGTTGTGGAGGCACCGTGTCACATTGCCTGTTGTAGAGGCACCGTGTCACATTGCCTAGTGTAGAGGCACCGTGTCACATTGCCTAGTGTAGAGGCACCGTGTCACATTGCCTGTTGTAGAGGCACCGTGTCACATTGCCTAGTGTAGAGGCACCGTGTCACATTGCCTGTTGTGGAGGCACCGTGTCACATTGCCTGTTGTAGAGGCACCGTGTCACATTGCCTGTTGTAGAGGCACCGTGTCACATTGCCTGCTGTAGAGGCACCGTGTCACATTGCCTGTTGTAGAGGCACCGTGTCACATTGCCTGTTGTGGAGGCACCGTGTCACATTGCCTGTTGTAGAGGCACCGTGTCACATTGCCTGTTGTAGAGGCACCGTGTCACATTGCCTGCTGTAGAGGCACCGTGTCACATTGCCTGTTGTAGAGGCACCGTGTCACATTGCCTGTTGTAGAGGCACCGTGTCACCTTGCCACCGTGTCACCTTGCCACCGTGTCACATTGCCACCGTGTCACATTGCCTAGTGTAGAGGCACCGTCTCACATTGCCTAGTGTAGCGGCACCGTGTCACATTGCCTAGTGTAGAGGCACCGTGTCACATTGCCTAGTGTAGCGGCACCGTGTCACATTGCCTAGTGTAGAGGCACCGTGTCACATTGCCTAGTGTAGAGGCACCGTGTCACATTGCCTAGTGTAGAGGCACCGTGTCACATTGCCTAGTGTAGAGGCACCGTGTCACATTGCCTAGTGTAGAGGCACCGTCTCACATTGCCTAGTGTAGAGGCACCGTCTCACATTGCCTAGTGTAGAGGCACCGTGTCACATTGCCTAGTGTAGAGGCACCGTGTCACATTGCCTAGTGTAGAGGCACCGTGTCACATTGCCTAGTGTAGAGGCACCGTGTCACATTGCCTAGTGTAGAGGCACCGTGTCACATTGCCTGTTGTAGAGGCACCGTGTCACATTGCCTGTTGTAGAGGCACCGTGTCACATTGCCTGTTGTAGAGGCACCGTGTCACATTGCCTGTTGTAGAGGCACCGTGTCACATTGCCTGTTGTAGAGGCACCGTGTCACATTGCCTGTTGTGGAGGCACCGTGTCACATTGCCTAGTGTGGAGGCACCGTGTCACATTGCCTAGTGTGGAGGCACCGTGTCACATTGCCTGTTGTAGAGGCACCGTGTCACATTGCCTGTTGTAGAGGCACCGTGTCACATTGCCTGTTGTAGAGGCACCGTGTCACATTGCCTGTTGTAGAGGCACCGTGTCACATTGCCTAGTGTAGAGGCACCGTGTCACATTGCCTAGTGTAGAGGCACCGTGTCACATTGCCTAGTGTAGAGGCACCGTGTCACATTGCCTGTTGTAGAGGCACCGTGTCACATTGCCTGTTGTAGAGGCACCGTGTCACATTGCCTGTTGTAGAGGCACCGTGTCACATTGCCTGTTGTACAGGCACCGTGTCACATTGCCTGTTGTACAGGCACCGTGTCACATTGCCTGTTGTACAGGCACCGTGTCACATTGCCTGTTGTACAGGCACCGTGTCACATTGCCTGTTGTACAGGCACCGTGTCACATTGCCTAGTGTAGAGGCACCGTGTCACATTGCCTGTTGTGGAGGCACCGTGTCACATTGCCTAGTGTGGAGGCACCGTGTCACATTGCCTAGTGTGGAGGCACCGTGTCACATTGCCTGTTGTGGAGGCACCGTGTCACATTGCCTGTTGTAGAGGCACCGTGTCACATTGCCTGTTGTAGAGGCACCGTGTCACATTGCCTGTTGTAGAGGCACCGTGTCACATTGCCTGTTGTAGAGGCACCGTGTCACATTGCCACCGTGTCACATTGCCACCGTGTCACATTGCCACCGTGTCACATTGCCACCGTGTCACATTGCCACCGTGTCACATTGCCTGTTGTAGAGGCACCGTGTCACATTGCCACCGTGTCACATTGCCTGTTGTGGAGGCACCGTGTCACATTGCCTAGTGTGGAGGCACCGTGTCACATTGCCTGTTGTGGAGGCACCGTGTCACATTGCCTGTTGTGGAGGCACCGTGTCACATTGCCTGTTGTAGAGGCACCGTGTCACATTGCCTAGTGTAGAGGCACCGTGTCACATTGCCTAGTGTAGAGGCACCGTGTCACATTGCCTGTTGTAGAGGCACCGTGTCACATTGCCTAGTGTAGAGGCACCGTGTCACATTGCCTGTTGTGGAGGCACCGTGTCACATTGCCTGTTGTGGAGGCACCGTGTCACATTGCCTGTTGTAGAGGCACCGTGTCACATTGCCTGCTGTAGAGGCACCGTGTCACATTGCCTGTTGTAGAGGCACCGTGTCACATTGCCTGTTGTGGAGGCACCGTGTCACATTGCCTGTTGTAGAGGCACCGTGTCACATTGCCTGTTGTAGAGGCACCGTGTCACATTGCCTGCTGTAGAGGCACCGTGTCACATTGCCTGTTGTAGAGGCACCGTGTCACATTGCCTGTTGTAGAGGCACCGTGTCACATTGCCACCGTGTCACATTGCCTAGTGTAGAGGCACCGTCTCACATTGCCTAGTGTAGCGGCACCGTCTCACATTGCCTAGTGTAGAGGCACCGTGTCACATTGCCTGTTGTGGAGGCACCGTGTCACATTGCCTGTTGTGGAGGCACCGTGTCACATTGCCTGTTGTAGAGGCACCGTGTCACATTGCCTAGTGTAGAGGCACCGTGTCACATTGCCTAGTGTAGAGGCACCGTGTCACATTGCCTGTTGTAGAGGCACCGTGTCACATTGCCTAGTGTAGAGGCACCGTGTCACATTGCCTGTTGTGGAGGCACCGTGTCACATTGCCTGTTGTAGAGGCACCGTGTCACATTGCCTGTTGTAGAGGCACCGTGTCACATTGCCTGCTGTAGAGGCACCGTGTCACATTGCCTGTTGTAGAGGCACCGTGTCACATTGCCTGTTGTGGAGGCACCGTGTCACATTGCCTGTTGTAGAGGCACCGTGTCACATTGCCTGTTGTAGAGGCACCGTGTCACATTGCCTGCTGTAGAGGCACCGTGTCACATTGCCTGTTGTAGAGGCACCGTGTCACATTGCCTGTTGTAGAGGCACCTTGCCACCGTGTCACCTTGCCACCGTGTCACATTGCCACCGTGTCACATTGCCTAGTGTAGAGGCACCGTCTCACATTGCCTAGTGTAGCGGCACCGTGTCACATTGCCTAGTGTAGAGGCACCGTGTCACATTGCCTAGTGTAGCGGCACCGTGTCACATTGCCTAGTGTAGAGGCACCGTGTCACATTGCCTAGTGTAGAGGCACCGTGTCACATTGCCTAGTGTAGAGGCACCGTGTCACATTGCCTAGTGTAGAGGCACCGTGTCACATTGCCTAGTGTAGAGGCACCGTCTCACATTGCCTAGTGTAGAGGCACCGTCTCACATTGCCTAGTGTAGAGGCACCGTGTCACATTGCCTAGTGTAGAGGCACCGTGTCACATTGCCTAGTGTAGAGGCACCGTGTCACATTGCCTAGTGTAGAGGCACCGTGTCACATTGCCTAGTGTAGAGGCACCGTGTCACATTGCCTGTTGTAGAGGCACCGTGTCACATTGCCTGTTGTAGAGGCACCGTGTCACATTGCCTGTTGTAGAGGCACCGTGTCACATTGCCTGTTGTAGAGGCACCGTGTCACATTGCCTGTTGTAGAGGCACCGTGTCACATTGCCTGTTGTGGAGGCACCGTGTCACATTGCCTAGTGTGGAGGCACCGTGTCACATTGCCTAGTGTGGAGGCACCGTGTCACATTGCCTGTTGTAGAGGCACCGTGTCACATTGCCTGTTGTAGAGGCACCGTGTCACATTGCCTGTTGTAGAGGCACCGTGTCACATTGCCTGTTGTAGAGGCACCGTGTCACATTGCCTAGTGTAGAGGCACCGTGTCACATTGCCTAGTGTAGAGGCACCGTGTCACATTGCCTAGTGTAGAGGCACCGTGTCACATTGCCTGTTGTAGAGGCACCGTGTCACATTGCCTGTTGTAGAGGCACCGTGTCACATTGCCTGTTGTAGAGGCACCGTGTCACATTGCCTGTTGTAGAGGCACCGTGTCACATTGCCTGTTGTACAGGCACCGTGTCACATTGCCTGTTGTACAGGCACCGTGTCACATTGCCTGTTGTACAGGCACCGTGTCACATTGCCTGTTGTACAGGCACCGTGTCACATTGCCTAGTGTAGAGGCACCGTGTCACATTGCCTGTTGTGGAGGCACCGTGTCACATTGCCTAGTGTGGAGGCACCGTGTCACATTGCCTAGTGTGGAGGCACCGTGTCACATTGCCTGTTGTGGAGGCACCGTGTCACATTGCCTGTTGTAGAGGCACCGTGTCACATTGCCTGTTGTAGAGGCACCGTGTCACATTGCCTGTTGTAGAGGCACCGTGTCACATTGCCTGTTGTAGAGGCACCGTGTCACATTGCCACCGTGTCACATTGCCACCGTGTCACATTGCCACCGTGTCACATTGCCACCGTGTCACATTGCCACCGTGTCACATTGCCTGTTGTAGAGGCACCGTGTCACATTGCCACCGTGTCACATTGCCACCGTGTCACATTGCCACCGTGTCACATTGCCACCGTGTCACATTGCCACCGTGTCACATTGCCTGTTGTAGAGGCACCGTGTCACATTGCCACCGTGTCACATTGCCACCGTGTCACATTGCCACCGTGTCACATTGCCACCGTGTCACATTGCCACCGTGTCACATTGCCACCGTGTCACATTGCCTGTTGTAGAGGCACCGTGTCACATTGCCACCGTGTCACATTGCCATTCATTCACAACATTCTTCCAACCTCTCAATACCACCAACGGTGGTGGTATTTAATCTGTTTCCCTTCTTTCTTCAGGAGCTGCTGACAGACAAGCTGAAGGATCCTAAGATGGAGTTTGATGTGACCAGCTGTCAGTTTGTGTACCACTACTCCTTTGAGACGCAGCAGCAGGCGGACCTGATGTTGAAGAACGCCTGTGAGAGGCTGAGACCAGGAGGATACTTCATAGGCACCACACCAGATGCATATGAACTGGTGTAAGTAGATACTTCATAGGCACCACACCAGATGCATATGAACTGGTGTAAGTAGATACTTCATAGGCACCACACCAGATGCATATGAACTGGTGTAAGTAGATACTTCATAGGCACCACACCAGATGCATATGAACTGGTGTTAGTAGATACTTCATAGTCACTAGACATATGTACTGGTGTTAGTAGATACTTCATAGTCACTAGACATATGTACTGGTGTTAGTAGATACTTCATAGTCACTAGACATATGTATTGGTGTTAGTAGATACTTCATAGTCACCAGACATATGTACTGGTGTTAGTAGATACTTCATAGTCACCAGACATATGTACTGGTGTTAGTAGATACTTCATAGTCACTAGACATATGTACTGGTGTTAGTAAATACTTCATAGTCACCAGACATATGTACTGGTGTTAGTAGATACTTCATAGTCACTAGACATATGTACTGGTGTTAGTAGATACTTCATAGTCACCAGACATATGTACTGGTGTTAGTAGATACTTCATAGTCACCAGACATATGTACTGGTGTTAGTAGATACTTCATAGTCACTAGACATATGTACTGGTGTTAGTAAATACTTCATAGTCACTAGACATATGTACTGGTGTTAGTAAATACTTCATAGTCACCAGACATATGAACTGGTGTTAGTAGATACTTCATAGTCACCAGACATATGTACTGGTGTTAGTAGATACTTCATAGTCACCAGACATATGAACTGGTGTTAGTAAATACTTCATAGTCACTAGACATATGTACTGGTGTTAGTAGATACTTCATAGTCACTAGACATATGTACTGGTGTTAGTAGATACTTCATAGTCACTAGACATATGTACTGGTGTTAGTAGTTACTTCATAGTCACTAGACATATGAACTGGTGTTAGTAGATACTTCATAGTCACCAGACATATGAACTGGTGTTAGTAGATACTTCATAGTCACCACACTAGACATATGTACTGGTGTTAGTAGATACTTCATAGTCACCACACTAGACATATGTACTGGCGTTAGTAGATACTTCATAGTCACCAGACATATGAACTGGTGTTAGTAGATACTTCATAGTCACTAGACATATGTACTGGTGTTAGTAGATACTTCATAGTCACCTCACTAGACATATGAACTGGTGTTAGTAGATACTTCATAGTCACCAGACATATGAACTGGTGTTAGTAGATACTTCATAGTCACCACACTAGACATATGTACTGGTGTTAGTAGATACTTCATAGTCACCAGACATATGTACTGGTGTTAGTAAATACTTCATAGTCACCAGACATATGTACTGGTGTTAGTAGTTACTTCATAGTCACCAGACATATGTACTGGTGTTAGTAGTTACTTCATAGTCACTACACTAGACATATGTACTGGTGTTAGTAGATACTTCATAGTCACCAGACATATGTACTGGTGTTAGTAGTTACTTCATAGTCACTAGACATATGAACTGGTGTTAGTAGATACTTCATAGTCACCAGACATATGAACTGGTGTTAGTAGATACTTCATAGTCACTAGACATATGTACTGGTGTTAGTAGATACTTCATAGTCACCACACTAACATATGTACTGGTGTTAGTAGATACTTCATAGGCACCACACCAGATGCATATGAACTGGTGTTAGTAGATACTTCATAGTCACTAGACATATGTACTGGTGTTAGTAGATACTTCATAGTCACCAGACATATGAACTGGTGTTAGTAGATACTTCATAGTCACCAGACATATGTACTGGTGTTAGTAGATACTTCATAGTCACTAGACATATGTACTGGTGTTAGTAGATACTTCATAGTCACCAGACATATGAACTGGTGTTAGTAGATACTTCATAGTCACCAGACATATGAACTGGTGTTAGTAGATACTTCATAGTCACCTCACTAGACATATGTACTGGTGTTAGTAGATACTTCATAGTCACCACACTAGACATATGTACTGGTGTTAGTAGATACTTCATAGTCACCTCACTAGACATATGAACTGGTGTTAGTAGATACTTCATAGTCACTAGACATATGTACTGGTGTTAGTAGTTACTTCATAGTCACCAGACATATGAACTGGTGTTAGTAGATACTTCATAGTCACCACACTAGACATATGAACTGGTGTTAGTAGATACTTCATAGTCACCACACTAGACATATGTACTGGTGTTAGTAGATACTTCATAGTCACCACACTATACATATGTACTGGTGTAAGTAGATACTTCATAGTCACCAGACATATGTACTGGTGTTAGTAGATACTTCATAGTTACCAGACATATGTACTGGTGTTAGTAGATACTTCATAGTCACCAGACATATGTACTGGTGTTAGTAGATACTTCATAGTCACCACACTAGACATATGAACTGGTGTTAGTAGATACTTCATAGTCACCAGACATATGAACTGGTGTTAGTAGATACTTCATAGTCACCTCACTAGACATATGAACTGGTGTTAGTAGATACTTCATAGTCACCACACTATACATATGTACTGGTGTTAGTAGATACTTCATAGTCACCTCACTATACATATGAACTGGTGTTAGTAGATACTTCATAGTCACCAGACATATGAACTGGTGTGAGTAGATACTTCATAGTCACTACACTAGACATATGTACTGGTGTTAGTAGATACTTCATAGTCACCAGACATATGTACTGGTGTTAGTAGATACTTCATAGTCACCAGACATATGTACTGGTGTTAGTAAATACTTCATAGTCACCAGACATATGTACTGGTGTTAGTAGATACTTCATAGTCACCAGACATATGTACTGGTGTTAGTAAATACTTCATAGTCACCAGACATATGTACTGGTGTTAGTAGATACTTCATAGTCACCAGACATATGAACTGGTGTTAGTAGATACTTCATAGTCACCACACTAGACATATGTACTGGTGTTAGTAGATACTTCATAGTCACCACACTAGACATATGTACTGGTGTAAGTAGATACTTCATAGTCACCAGACATATGTACTGGTGTTAGTAGATACTTCATAGTCACCAGACATATGTACTGGTGTTAGTAGATACTTCATAGTCACCAGACATATGAACTGGTGTTAGTAGATACTTCATAGTCACCACACTCGACATATGTACTGGTGTTAGTAGATACTTCATAGTCACTATACATATGAACTGGTGTTAGTAGATACTTCATAGTCACCAGATATATGTACTGGTGTTAGTAGATACTTCATAGTCACCAGACATATGTACTGGTGTTAGTAGATACTTCATAGTCACCAGACATATGAACTGGTGTTAGTAGATACTTCATAGTCACCAGATATATGTATTGGTGTGAGTAGATACTTCATAGTCACCTCACTAGACATATGTACTGGTGTTAGTAGATACTTCATAGTCACTAGACATATGAACTGGTGTTAGTAGATACTTCATAGTCACTACACTAGACATATGTACTGGTGTTACTGTCAGTGGCTTGATGATATCTACCTGCTGGTCTGATGGTTACTGTCAGTGGCTTGATGACATGATATCTACCTGCTGGTCTGATGGTTACTGTCAGTGGCTTGATGACATCTACCTGCTGGTCTGATGGTTACTGTCAGTGGCTTGATGACATGATATATAGACCTGATGGCTTGTGTTCTTTTCCTCTTCAGGAAGCGTGTGGAAACCTTAGACTCCAACTCCTTTGGTAACGAGGTGTTCAGCGTGACGTTTCAGAAGAAGGGAGACTACCCTCTGTTCGGTTGTCAGTATGACTTTAATCTGGAGGGGGTGGTCAATGTCCCAGAGTTCCTGGTTTATTTCCCTCTGTTTGAAGAGTAAGTGTTATATTATGATATTTTGGTTAAGTGAATCCACCTGCTTGTGGAACTAGAAGTAGATGTCATTACCAGGGGTTGGGACTGAAATTAATTTCCAATCGTTTCGTTCTGAGCAGAACCACTATTCTGTTTGTTCCATTACACTGTTCCGACCAGCAAAATAAAGTTCTGGACTTGTTCGAACCCCCCAAAAAAGTACTTTTACATTTGTACGTTTTTTACATTTACCTCATTAATTTACTTCACCAATCAGTGCGGATAGAGAAGGCATGCTAGTTGTTTACATGTGTGTTGGACAGAAGTGTAGCCTATGGCGCAAGATGCGACTGAAACTTTGCGGATGGGGAGAGACGCGCTGGGCATGTTATGACATGCATTATCTGAATTAGGACCTACAGAGGAGCAGCTTCTATGGAGGAACTTTGAATGTCCTTTGAGCTAGCTAGCTAACAAGATATAGCTATCTAACAAGATATAGCTATCTAACAAGATATAGCTGGCTAACAAGATATAGCTGGCTAACAAGATATAGCTGGCTAACAAGATATAGCTGGCTAACAAGATATAGCTGGCTAACAAGATATAGCTGGCTAACAAGATATAGCTGGCTAACAAGATATAGCTGGCTAACAAGATATAGCTATCTAACAAGCTTGTGTAAGAAGAGCGGCACCAGATTTAAAACCACGTCTACCTTTTTGTAGTTAATAAATCCAACGTGAAATGTGAACTAGGCCTATAGTATCTTTAACTAACATTGAAAAAGTGAATCCATTCTTCTCTAGCTAATTAAATTAAAAATCTCTCCCTATCAGCATAGCCTAGTGGTATTAACAGGTTCCCATGCTTTTAAAATATCGGTATTAACGGGTTCCCATGCTTTTAAAATATCGGTGTTAACATGTTCCCATGCTTTTAAAATATCGGTGTTAACAGGTTCCCATGCTTTTAAAATATCGGTGTTAACAGGTTCCCATGCTTTTAAAATATCGGTGTTAACATGTTCCCATGCTTTTAAAATATCGGTATTAACAGGTTCCCATGCTTTTAAAATATCGGTGTTAACAGGTTCCCATGCTTTTAAAATATCGGTGTTAACAGGTTCCCATGCTTTTAAAATATCGGTGTTAACAGGTTCCCATGCTTTTAAAATATCGGTATTAACAGGTTCCCATGCTTTTAAAATATCGGTATTAACAGGTTCCCATGCTTTTAAAATATCGGTGTTAACATGTTCCCATGCTTTTAAAATATCGGTGTTAACAGGTTCCCATGCTTTTAAAATATCGGTGTTAACAGGTTCCCATGCTTTTAAAATATCGGTATTAACAGGTTCCCATGCTTTTAAAATATCGGTATTAACAGGTTCCCATGCTTTTAAAATATCGGTGTTAACAGGTTCCCATGCTTTTAAAATATCGGTGTTAACAGGTTCCCATGCTTTTAAAATATCGGTGTTAACAGGTTCCCATGCTTTTAAAATATCGGTGTTAACAGGTTCCCATGCTTTTAAAATATCGGTATTAACAGGTTCCCATGCTTTTAAAATATCGGTATTAACAGGTTCCCATGCTTTTAAAATATCGGTGTTAACAGGTTCCCATGCTTTTAAAATATCGGTGTTAACATGTTCCCATGCTTTTAAAATATCGGTGTTAACAGGTTCCCATGCTTTTAAAATATCGGTGTTAACAGGTTCCCATGCTTTTAAAATATCGGTGTTAACAGGTTCCCATGCTTTTAAAATATCGGTGTTAACAGGTTCCCATGCTTTTAAAATATCGGTATTAACAGGTTCCCATGCTTTTAAAATATCGGTGTTAACATGTTCCCATGCTTTTAAAATATCGGTGTTAACAGGTTCCCATGCTTTTAAAATATCGGTGTTAACAGGTTCCCATGCTTTTAAAATATCGGTATTAACAGGTTCCCATGCTTTTAAAATATCGGTATTAACAGGTTCCCATGCTTTTAAAATATCGGTGTTAACAGGTTCCCATGCTTTTAAAATATCGGTGTTAACAGGTTCCCATGCTTTTAAAATATCGGTGTTAACAGGTTCCCATGCTTTTAAAATATCGGTGTTAACAGGTTCCCATGCTTTTAAAATATCGGTGTTAACAGGTTCCCATGCTTTTAAAATATCGGTATTAACAGGTTCCCATGCTTTTAAAATATCGGTATTAACAGGTTCCCATGCTTTTAAAATATCGGTATTAACAGGTTCCCATGCTTTTAAAATATCGGTATTAACAGGTTCCCATGCTTTTAAAATATCGGTATTAACAGGTTCCCATGCTTTTAAAATATCGGTGTTAACAGGTTCCCATGCTTTTAAAATATCGGTGTTAACATGTTCCCATGCTTTTAAAATATCGGTGTTAACAGGTTCCCATGCTTTTAAAATATCGGTGTTAACAGGTTCCCATGCTTTTAAAATATCGGTATTAACAGGTTCCCATGCTTTTAAAATATCGGTGTTAACAGGTTCCCATGCTTTTAAAATATCGGTGTTAACAGGTTCCCATGCTTTTAAAATATCGGTGTTAACAGGTTCCCATGCTTTTAAAATATCGGTGTTAACAGGTTCCCATGCTTTTAAAATATCGGTGTTAACAGGTTCCCATGCTTTTAAAATATCGGTGTTAACAGGTTCCCATGCTTTTAAAATATCGGTATTAACAGGTTCCCATGCTTTTAAAATATCAGTGTTAACAGGTTCCCATGCTTTTAAAATATCGGTGTTAACATGTTCCCATGCTTTTAAAATATCGGTGTTAACAGGTTCCCATGCTTTTAAAATATCGGTGTTAACAGGTTCCCATGCTTTTAAAATATCGGTGTTAACAGGTTCCCATGCTTTTAAAATATCGGTGTTAACATGTTCCCATGCTTTTAAAATATCGGTATTAACAGGTTCCCATGCTTTTAAAATATCGGTATTAACAGGTTCCCATGCTTTTAAAATATCGGTGTTAACAGGTTCCCATGCTTTTAAAATATCGGTGTTAACAGGTTCACATGCTTTTAAAATATCGGTATTAACAGGTTCCCATGCTTTTAAAATATCGGTATTAACAGGTTCCCATGCTTTTAAAATATCGGTGTTAACAGGTTCCCATGCTTTTAAAATATCGGTATTAACAGGTTCCCATGCTTTTAAAATATCGGTATTAACAGGTTCCCATGCTTTTAAAATATCGGTGTTAACAGGTTCCCATGCTTTTAAAATATCGGTGTTAACAGGTTCCCATGCTTTTAAAATATCGGTGTTAACAGGTTCCCATGCTTTTAAAATATCGGTGTTAACATGTTCCCATGCTTTTAAAATATCGGTGTTAACAGGTTCCCATGCTTTTAAAATATCGGTATTAACAGGTTCCCATGCTTTTAAAATATCGGTATTAACAGGTTCCCATGCTTTTAAAATATCGGTGTTAACAGGTTCCCATGCTTTTAAAATATCGGTGTTAACAGGTTCCCATGCTTTTAAAATATCGGTGTTAACAGGTTCCCATGCTTTTAAAATATCGGTGTTAACAGGTTCCCATGCTTTTAAAATATCGGTGTTAACAGGTTCCCATGCTTTTAAAATATCGGTGTTAACAGGTTCCCATGCTTTTAAAATATCGGTGTTAACAGGTTCCCATGCTTTTAAAATATCGGTATTAACAGGTTCCCATGCTTTTAAAATATCGGTATTAACAGGTTCCCATGCTTTTAAAATATCGGTATTAACAGGTTCCCATGCTTTTAAAATATCGGTGTTAACAGGTTCCCATGCTTTTAAAATATCGGTGTTAACAGGTTCCCATGCTTTTAAAATATCGGTGTTAACAGGTTCCCATGCTTTTAAAATATCGGTATGGATGACTTTCATTCCAGGTTCTGTTTCACTTCCCTAAACATTTTATTTTCCGGTTTTCTGTTCTGTTCCCTGAACTGGTAACCGGTTCCAACCCCTGGGCATAACATTTGTTTTTAACAATTTGTAGGAAGGCAGGGAACTGTCTTGACTTGGTATTTTAGTCATATTGTAATATTAGAAGATACCAAAAGATGGTGGACAAAGCATGACATGGAATCAGTCATGCATCTGGCAAAACTTTACCTCACAAACAGAATGGTTTCATTGATAACATCTTTGTATTCAAAGGTAAATACATTTTATAGTTGTTCTATGTTATGATCCCAAGGTGAAGTGTCACAATGTCTCAGATTCTTGTAAATATACGTTATATTACCAGAGAGCTAAACTAGTGTTTTCTATTGACAGGATGGCCAAGAAGTACAACATGCGTCTGGTGTTTAAGAAGACGTTCTCCCAGTTCTTTGAGGAGCACATAAAGAACGACCAGCACAAGATGCTGATGCAGAGGATGCAAGCCCTGGAGGTGGGGATCAGTATACACTACCAGTCCAAACGTTGGACACCTACTCATTCATGGGTTTTTCTTTACTTTGACTATTTTCTACATTGTAAAATAATAGTGAAGACATCAAAACTATGAAATCATGTAGTAACCAAAAAAAACTGTTAAACAAATGAAAATATATTTGAGATTCTTCAAAGTAGCCACCTTTTTGCCTTGACAGCTTTGCACACGCTTGGCATTCTCTCAACCAGCTTCACCTGGAATGCTTTTCTAATAGTCTTGAAGGAGTTCCCACATATGCTGAGCACTTGTTGGCTGCTTTTCCTTCACTCTGCGGTCCAACTCATCCCAAACCATCTCAATTGGGTTGAGGCCAGGTCATCTGATGCAGCACTCCATCACTCTCCTTCTTGGTAAAATAGCCCTTACACAGCCTGGAGGTGTGTTGGGTCATTGTCCTGTTGAAAAACAAATGATAGTCCTACTAATCGCAAACCAGATGGGATGGCGTGTCGCTGCAGAATACTGTGGTAACCATGCTGGTTAAGTGCCTTGAATTCTAAATGAATCACTGACAGTATCACCAGCAAAGCACCATCACACCTCCTCCTCCGTGTTTCACGGTGGGAACCACACATGTGGAGATCATCAGTTCACCTTCTCTGCTTCTCACAAAGACACGGCGGTTGGAATCAAATCCGAAATTTGGACTCCACTGGTCTAATATCCATTGCTGGTGTTTCTTGGCCCAAGCAAGTCTCTTCTTCTTATTGGTGTCCTTTAGTAGTGGTTTCTTTGCAGCAATTTGACCATGAACTCCTGATTCGCACAGTCTCCTCTGAACAATTGATGTTGAGATGTGTCTGTTACTTGAACTTTGTGAAGCGTTTATTTGGGCTGCAATCTGAGGCTGGTAACTAATGAACTTATCCTCTGCAGCAGAGGTAACTCTGGGTCTTCCTTTCCTGTGGCGGTCCTCATGAGAGCCAGTTTCATCATAGCGCTTGATGGTTTTTGTGACTGCACTTGAAGAAACTTTCAAAGTTTTTGAAATTTTCTAGATTCACTGACCTTCATCTCCTAAAGTAATGATGGACTGTCGTTTCTCTTTGCTTATTTGAGCTGTTCTTGTCATAATATTTTACCAAATAGACCTATCTTCTTTATACCACCCCTACCTTATCACAACTGATTGGCTCAAATGCATTAAGAAGGAAAGAAATTCCACAAATGAACTTTTACCAAAGCACACCTGTTAATTTAAATGCATTCCAGGTGACTACCTCATGAAGTTGGTTGAGAGAATGCCAAGATTGTGCAAAGCTGTAATCAAGACAAAGGGTGGCTACTTTGGAGAATCTAGAATATAATAATAATAATATTATATAACATATAATGATATGACTCTCTCTGGTACAGACACACCAGTACCTCTGTTAATGATATGAAGTGAAGGTAACACATGTCCAATGCAAACTGGACAGAAAAGCTGTACTTTAGATGAATGCAATGCAAAGGTCACATTAATTTATTAAAGCAAACTTTATGATTTGATGAACCAGGAATTGTTTCAATGATGTCCCATAGTTTTTGACATGAGGATTAGACCGTTCTTCAGATCGCATGTGTCTGTGTAGCATATGAAAACAAGATTAAGTCTTCACTAGCCCAGAGCGACAGCCTTCAAATTGATCATATCCTGTTTAGAACCTCCGCAGAGAAAGAGGTGTTCTTAACAGCAGTGACCAAGGACAAGTCTCTTTCTGTATCCGGAGTGTATTACAGACACGCTGAGTCTACGGCCACACGTTGTGACTCAACCTGGCTCAATGGAAGTTGCTGTAATTGTGTTGTTGTGTCAGTCTTTCCCGACAGACAACAAGAACAAGTCATCCTCAGACAACCTTGATGACTATGATCACGCCAAGGAGAAGGCTGACAGCCCCAATGTCAGGCTGCCGCTGGTAAGAGAATGAATGTCTGGCGACCTATTTTCATATTGAAAAGCACAACTCCATGACTAAAATACATTTTTAGATGCAGTGTTTTCAGTGTAAACTTAAACCACAAAGTATGTAGAAAAGATAACGGGACAATATGTTTATCAATAAGATCATCTTCAGGAACTAACAATCACCAAAATAAAAACTAGACAGTCAGGGAGAGTCTAAAACACACATGTCATGGCATCCATTTATTTAGTGATAATGTTTGAGTCACTCCGACAGCATAAGAACACTGCAAAATGTGTACAATTGCAGGAAATTTGCTTTTAAAACAGCACGTTTTATCTCATCCCCCATGACAAAATTTGTGAAATTACTTTATTTAAAGGGGCGATCTGCTATTTAAATACATGTTTGGACTGTTAAATTAATGATATAACCATTTGATTCTTGAAGAATATAACTTATAAATTCCTCATGAGATTAGTTCAACTGTCGTACCCCATCAGAACCCAAAATCCTACCTTGTTTTCTCTAAGGTAAATAATGACATTTTAAACACTCTATAGCCCCAAAACATGGTTAAAACTATACTTTTGATCTCATGGATGATCAGCCTTTGGATCCATACATCTGTCTATTCATTTTTGTGGTTACTATTCTCCAGCCCTCAGCTTTTTACCAAAACAAGTGGAGGGATGAGCTTTGTTTGTTGTTGGAAGTGCAGATTTCCCCTTTAATGTTTTTAATGATGCAGTCAGTGAGAAATTACACATTTAATAGATGCATTTCTAATCAAGAGTCTTTCATGGTGCCTAAGGACAGTGTTTAAAATATTTTTTATTCAATACTTGACCATGTTCAGAAACATTAGAATATCCAATACTTGACCATGTTCAGAAACAGTAGAATATCCAATACTTGACCATGTTCAGAAACAGTAGAATATCCAATACTTGACCATGTTCAGATACATTAGAATATCCAATACTTGACCATGTTCAGATACATTAGAATATCCAATACTTGACCATGTTCAGATACATTAGAATATCCAATACTTGACCATGTTCAGAAACAGTAGAATATCCAATACTTGACCATGTTCAGATACATTAGAATATCCAATACTTGACCATGTTCAGATACATTAGAATATCCAATACTTGACCATGTTCAGATACATTAGAATATCCAATACTTGACCATGTTCAGATACATTAGAATATCCAATACTTGACCATGTTCAGATACATTAGAATATCCAATACTTGACCATGTTCAGATACATTAGAATATCCAATACTTGACCATGTTCAGATACAGTAGAATATCCAATACTTGACCATGTTCAGATACATTAGAATATCCAATACTTGACCATGTTCAGATACATTAGAATATCCAATACTTGACCATGTTCAGAAACAGTAGAATATCCAATACTTGACCATGTTCAGAAACAGTAGAATATCCAATACTTGACCATGTTCAGAAACAGTAGAATATCCAATACTTGACCATGTTCAGAAACATTAGAATATCCAATACTTGACCATGTTCAGAAACAGTAGAATATCCAATACTTGTTCAGAAACAGTAGAATATCCAATACTTGACCATGTTCAGAAACAGTAGAATATCCAATACTTGACCATGTTCAGAAACAGTAGAATATCCAATACTTGACCATGTTCAGAAACATTAGAATATCCAATACTTGACCATGTTCAGAAACATTAGAATATCCAATACTTGACCATGTTCAGAAACATTAGAATATCCAATACTTGACCATGTTCAGAAACATTAGAATATCCAATACTTGTTCAGAAACATTAGAATATCCAATACTTGACCATGTTCAGAAACAGTAGAATATCCAATACTTGACCATGTTCAGAAACAGTAGAATATCCAATACTTGACCATGTTCAGAAACATTAGAATATCCAATACTTGACCATGTTCAGATACATTAGAATATCCAATACTTGACCATGTTCAGAAACAGTAGAATATCCAATACTTGACCATGTTCAGAAACATTAGAATATCCAATACTTGACCATGTTCAGAAACAGTAGAATATCCAATACTTGACCATGTTCAGAAACATTAGAATATCCAATACTTGACCATGTTCAGAAACATTAGAATATCCAATACTTGACCATGTTCAGAAACATTAGAATATCCAATACTTGACCATGTTCAGAAACATTAGAATATCCAATACTTGTTCAGAAACAGTAGAATATCCAATACTTGACCATGTTCAGAAACATTAGAATATCCAATACTTGACCATGTTCAGAAACAGCGCTGTGACCATTCTGTATTGCCTCTTGTCTTTTCTGTACAGGGAACATTGAGCAAGTCTGAGTGGGAGGCAACAAGTAGGTACCATGGGTTTTGTTTCTAACCCCTTTCTGTGTTATTTCTAACCAGTCATGTTAATTGCTTCTGCTAACAGTTATTAGTTCAGAATTTCCTCTTCAGGTAACAATTATAAGTGTTGTTACCTGTTTCTAAGCTAATTGTACAGTGTAATAAACATCAGTAAAGGCTGAAATGTATCGTTTCACAGCTAAAGATGATGAATGTATATTACATAATGTTTACTTCATAAGTCTGTCTGGTTTAGAGACTCAACGCAGTAGTGTTGGCTTGGTTGTGGATATTAGGCATAGTACCGTCATAATGATATCTCTACAGAATCTCCTATAGGACAATATAAAACTTTAAAGGCCCAGTGCACTCAAAAATGTGTCTCTCATATATATGTCCACACTATGAGGTTGGAATAATACTGTGAAAATGATATGGTATAACAGCTGTTTTAAGACTGCTTGACATTTCAGCCTGTTTTGTCGGGATGGAGTTTTGTCCTGCCTGGTGATGTAGTGGGGTCATCTTTGATATGTGTATATTATATAACTCACATACGACCCATGAATCGACTATCCAATTAATATAATTAAAGTCTAATATCGGATTCCATTTAACATTATAGCAATCAAGTATTATGCTTTTGCCGACTAAGATCAAGAAATGGTCATGAGAAGCAAATATCAAAGCTTTGTATTATTTAATAACTAATAAGTCAAATGAATGGATACACATACAAAGCAATACTGACATTAACAAAACATAATTATAGGCATATACACTGTACAACAATATAAACGCAACAGGTAAAGTGTTGGTCCCATGTTTCATGAGCTGAAATAAAAGATCCCAGAAATGTTCCATGTGCACAGAAAGCTGATTCTGATTTGTGCAGAAATCTGTTCACATCCCTGTTAGTGAGCATTTCTCCTTTGCCAAGACATGACACACCTGTCAGCTTCTTGATAATCCATCCACCTAATTAAACAGAATGAAAATTACACAGGTGCACCTTGTGCTGGGAACAAAAGGCCACTCTAAAATATGCAGTTTTGTCACAACACGATGCCACAGATGTCTCAAGTTTTGAATGAGGGTGGAATTGGCATGCTGACTGCAGGACTGTCTACCAGAGCTGTTGCCGGAGAATTGAAGGTTCATTTTTCTTCCATAAACTGCCTCCAACGTCGTTTTAGAGAATTTGGCAGTACGTCCAACCGGCCTCACAACCGCATACCACGTGTATGGCGTCGTCGGGTGAGCGGTTTGCTGATGTCAGAGTGTCCCATGGTAGCGGTGGGGTTGTGGTATGGGCAGGCATAAGCTACGGACAACAAACACCTTTGCATTTTATTGATGGAAATGTGAATGCTGAGAGACACCGTGACGAGATCCGACCATTCATCCGCCGCCATCACCTCATGTTTCAGCATGATAATGCACTGTCCCATGTTGCAAGGATCTGTACACAATTCCTGGAAGCTGAAAATGTCCCAGTTCTTCCATGGCCTGCATTCTCACCAGACATCTCACCCATTGAGCATGTTTGGGATGCTCTGGATTGATGTGTAAGACAGTGTTCCAGTTCCCGCCAATATCCAGCAATTTCGCACATTGAAGAGTAGTGGGATAACATTCCACAGGCCACAATCAACAGCCTGATCAACTCTATGTGAAGGAGATGTGTCGCGCTGCATGAGGCAAACGGTGGTCACACCAGATACCGACTGGTTTTCTGATCCACACCCCTACCTTTTTTAAGGTATCTGTGACCAACAGATTCATATCTGTTTTCCCAGTCATGTGATATCTATAGATTAGGGCTTAATGAATTTATTTCAATTGACTGATTTTTTGCTTATGAAGTGTAACTCAGCAACATTTTTTGCATTGTTGCATGTTGTGTTTATATGTTCAGTATAGGTCCTAGGTTAACTTACAAGACCAAGCATGAAAAAAGAGATGCCTAATATGCCAAAGACCTAGGAAATGAGAATTCCCTGATGGACTCGATACAGGATAAGAGACAGAGCAATGGGGTTTCATTCCATTTAGAACATTTGAAGGTGTAACACTTCAACTCAAATAGATGAAACAAACCTAGGCTACTGTATATAAATAGCTATATGGTGGTAGTCAAGCTGAGGTTAATCAATAAACATTGTGATTAGCTAGGTAGCTAACGTCAGAGGGTGGGATGGCTGACTGGTCCTTGGGCATTGTCTTTGGCCATGCGGCTAGAGGTGACCGAAAGCACTTAAATTAGGGCGGAGCCTACAGTAACACCCCAGCCGGTAAATTAGTTTATAGACCAATAAGAGTTCCAAACCTCTCTGCCAATAACAGCTAGTTTTCAGTTTCCCCCTCCCCACTCAGATCACTAACAGACAGAGCAAAATTCTTGCTTGAGACATTGCTCCTGCTAAGAAGCTATTTTTGTTTCTTTGTTTTCAATTAAAATGGTCAAAATCACAGTACGATACACTATATATACAAGTATGTGGACACCCCTTCACATTGGTGGATTCTGCTATTTCAACCAGTTACTAAAGGGTGTATAAAATGGAGCACACAGCCATGCAATCTCCATAGACAAACATTGACAGTAGAATGGTTAACTGTAAGTGCTGTTATTGTGAAGTTGAAACGTACACATTGTCTGTCCTCGGTTGCGACACTCACTACCGAGTTCCAAACTACCTCTGGAAGCAACGTCAGCACAATAACTGACGTCGCTGCAGTGGAGCGCGTTCTCTGGAGTGAAGAATCACACCATCTGGCAGTCCAATGAATGAAGCTGTGTTTGGCGGATGCCAGGAAAAACGCTACCTGATTCAATGCATAGTGCCAACTGTAAAGTTTGGTGGAGGAGGAATAATTGTCTGGGGCTGTTTTTCATGGTTTGGGCCCCTTAGTTCCAGTGAAGGGAAATCCTAACGCTACTGCATACAATGATATTCGAGACGATTCTGTGCATCAAACTTTGTGGCAACAGTTTGGGGAAGGCCCTTTCCTGTTTCAGCATGACAATGCCCCGTGCACAAAGCGAGATCCATACAGAAATGGTTTGTTGAGATCGGTGTGGAAGAACTTGACTGGCCTGCGCATAGCCCTGACCTCAACTCCATCTAACACCTTTGGGTTGAATTGGAAGGCTGACTGCGAGCCAGGTCTAATTGCCCAACATCAGTGCCCGACCTCACTAATGCTCTTGTGGCTGAATGGAAGCAAGTCCCTGCAGCAATGTTCCAACATATAGTGGAAAGCCTTCCCAGAAGAGTGGAGGCTGTTATAGCAGCAAAGGGGGGACCAGCTCCATATTAATGACTTCCCAGAAGAGTGGAGGCTGTTATAGCAGCAAAGGGGGGACCAGCTCCATATTAATGACTTCCCAGAAGAGTGGAGGCTGTTATTACAGCAAAGGGGGGACCAGCTCCATATTAATGACTTCCCAGAAGAGTGGAGGCTGTTATAGCAGCAAAGGGGGGACCAACTCCATATTAATGACTTCCCAGAAGAGTGGAGGCTGTAATAGCAGCAAAGGGGGGACCAACTCCATATTAATGACTTCCCAGAAGAGTGGAGGCTGTAATAGCAGCAAAGGGGGGACCAACTCCATATTAATGACTTCCCAGAAGAGTGGAGGCTGTTATAGCAGCAAAGGGGGGACCAACTCCATATTAAAGCCTTCCCAGAAGAGTGGAGGCTGTAATAGCAGCAAAGGGGGGACCAACTCCATATTAATGACTTCCCAGAAGAGTGGAGGCTGTAATAGCAGCAAAGGGGGGACCAACTCCATATTAATGACTTCCCAGAAGAGTGGAGGCTGTAATAGCAGCAAAGGGGGGACCAACTCCATATTAATGACTTCCCAGAAGAGTGGAGGCTGTTATAGCAGCAAAGGGGGGACCAACTCCATATTAATGACTTCCCAGAAGAGTGGAGGCTGTAATAGCAGCAAAGGGGGGACCAGCTCCATATTAATGACTTCCCAGAAGAGTGGAGGCTGTTATAGCAGCAAAGGGGGGACCAACTCCATATTAATGACTTCCCAGAAGAGTGGAGGCTGTAATAGCAGCAAAGGGGGGACCAACTCCATATTAATGACTTCCCAGAAGAGTGGAGGCTGTAATAGCAGCAAAGGGGGGACCAACTCCATATTAATGACTTCCCAGAAGAGTGGAGGCTGTTATAGCAGCAAAGGGGGGACCAACTCCATATTAATGACTTCCCAGAAGAGTGGAGGCTGTTATAGCAGCAAAGGGGGGACCAACTCCATATTAATGACTTCCCAGAAGAGTGGAGGCTGTTATAGCAGCAAAGGGGGGACCAACTCCATATTAATGACTTCCCAGAAGAGTGGAGGCTGTTATAGCAGCAAAGGGGGGACCAACTCCATATTAATGACTTCCCAGAAGAGTGGAGGCTGTTATAGCAGCAAACGAGCAGGTGTCCAGATACTTTTGGTCATGTAATGTACTTAATCGTTACCCAGAAATGATTTACTATTGAGATTATAACGGCTGCAATGGACCTTTTTTAATATTGTTGCTTTTTATTCTACAATGTAGGAAAGAGTAAAAAATAAAAACCCTTGATTGAGTAGGTTAGTGTCAACTTTTAACTGGTATATCTACACAAATAGGACACATCCTGCTTCTGTTTGAGTGTTTGTTTAATAGCCTACTGATTTTGTGAGCATCAAGCCTCAAGCAACCACATGTCAGATGAACAATTTCACAAATTGTTCTGTTTTTAATATTTGCTGTAGTTAAGGCTTCACACCTTTTTGTTTCTGTTAAAACAGCCTCTGGTATTACCTATTTATTTAGTGTTTACACTGTTTCAAATTGTCCGATTTTTATAAAATATATGTGTAATAATAACCGTCTTTCTTGATCTTGTTGGTGTTACTATTATTGTTATGATAATTATAAGTCATGTCATTATCATTAGTAGGCTTAGTGTATAGTATCCTTGTATAACCACCATCAAGCTATAGGCCTAAGAGCACATCCTGTTTAGTCTTAACACTGGAACTTAGGCATATATTTCAATATTTATATTGGCTACTGTATGAATCATTCATTTGATCATGTCATCACAGATCATTCATAATTTGAAACGCAATCAAGCTTTTTAGTTTTAAAATAACAAAGCGACCTTTGAATAATTAGTGTAAACAATAAAATAATCTGTTCTATTTCGGAAATTAGATTCACAAATGAATGCAACTGTTTTTAGTCTCTGCTGTAATGAAGGCTTTACAAAAATACGAACACTCTGGTACACTTATAATTTATTTTGTGTTTGTTCCAAACTGTTCCAGCACCTGTATTTTGTTGCATATTTGATTAAAATCTGATATTTTTCCTACAGTCTGAACAGCCAAAAAGCACATGGAATCGGATATTTTCAAGGCAAATTTAAACCACATTCATACGTGGTTTGAAATCAGATACAAATCTGATTCATGGGACTTGTCTGAACGGTTAAATCAGATTTATCTGTCAAGTGTTTTTTAGGCTGTTTATCGTATTGTCGCTTGCTAGCTACTCTGTTTACAGTTTGACAATACATGTATGTGGTAGCTAACTGGCTTGTTAATTGTTAACAAAAACAAATTAATAAATGTGTTAGCAAGCTAAACAGCTAGCTAGCTTGTTGACTGTTGTGGCTAGCCCCCCAAAAAGTTGAAAGTTGGATCATCTTTGAGGCTTTGAGTGTTCTTCCACTATGATCTCGAACAAAGAAAGAAAGTTGATATGAAAACCAATAGAACAGGAGATAAATGCTGGAAATGTCTTTATAAATGAATCGCTTTAATTATGAGTTGAGCTTGAGAAATAAAAATAGTAGCTCTTTTAAATCGTGACCATCAAAACAGTTTTTAACATGCATTTAGAATTATTTGTTGCGCAATGACTGTGCTTAAAAGCACATGTTTAACAGCAGTACCAGCATTTTGAGGAGTTGCTCTCACGCTGTCTGACAGGTGCTCCTCAAACTAGGCTGTGTAAACAAGAATCATGAAGACTATTGAAAATACACACGCGCTAATTTAATTCCACTAAATTATGCAAATTAACCCTATAGACTGACCGGTGTAATGTTTTTTCAGCAGCTAACCAATTAACGGTTAAACGTTAACATCCCATAAACTTAGTGTGATTGTTTCATTTTGGCTATTTGAATAAAAACAAAAATAGTTTCTTAGCAAAGAGCAATTTCTCTAGGACTGTTTGGGAGTGGTCTGACTGGGGAGGAGAACTGAAAACTAGCTGTTATTGGCAGGGAGGTTTGGAACTCTCTCTCTTATTGGTCTATTAACTAATTTACCGCCAGGTGATGGCACCAGGCAGGTCTCAACTCCATCCCACCTAAACAGGCTGAAATTATAGGCAGTCTTTTCAAACAGCTCCTAAACTAAAAGGGCATTATCATTTTCACAGTATTATTCCATCCTCAGTGTGGAATATCAGGTTTTTGATCTATTAACGTCTCGCGTGCATCCGGAAAGTATTCAGACCCCTTCACTTTTTGTCACATGTTCTTACATTGCAGCCTTATTTTAGAATGGATTGAATTCATGTTTTTCCCTCATCAATCTACACACAATACCCCATAATGACAAAGCGAGAACAGATTTTTGGACATTTTTGCAAATGTATTACAAATAAAAAAAACAGACCTTATTTACGTGTTCAGACCCGTTGCTATGAGACTCCAAATTGAGCTCAGGTGCGTCCTGTTTCCATTGATCATTCATGAGATGTTTCTACAACCTGATTGGAGTCCACCTGTGGTAAATTCAATTGATTGGACATGATTTGGAAAGGCACACCTGTCTACGAGGTTCCACAGTTGACAGTGCACGTCAGAGCAAAAACCAAGCCATGAGGTTGAAGGAATTGTCCGTAGAGCTCCGAGACAGGATTGTGTCGAGGCACAGATCTGGGGAAGGGTACCAAAACAAAAAATGTCTGCAGCATTGGTCAAGGAGGTGTCTTGGAACCCGATGGTCACTCTGACAGATCTCCAGAGTTCCTCTGTGGAGATGCGAGAATCTTCCAGAAGGACCATTTCTGCAGCACTCCACCAATCAGGCCTTCATAGTTGAGTGGCCAGACGGAAGTCACGCCTCAGTAAAAGGCACATGACAGCCTGCTTGGAGCCAAATGGCACATAAAGGACTCTAACCATGAGAAACCAGATTCTCTGGACTGATGAAACCAAGTTTTAACTCTTTGGCCTGCATGCAAAGAGTCACGTCTGTAGGAAACCAGGCACCGCTCATCACCTGACCAATACCATCCCTACAGTGACTCATGATGGTTTTAGCATTATGCAGTGGGGATGTTTTTCAGCGGCACGGACTGGGAGATTAGTCAGGATTGAGGGAAAGATGAACGGAGCAAAGTACAGAGAGATACTTGATGAAAACCTGCTCCAGAGCGCTCAGGACCTCAGACTAGGGTGAAGGTTCACTTTCCAATAGGAAAACAACCCTAAGCACACAACCAAGACAACGGAGGAGTGGCTTCTGGACAAGACTCTGAATGTCCTTGAGTGGCCCAGCCAGAGCCCGGACTTGAACCCGATCGAACGACTCTGGAGAGACCTGTAAAAAGCTGTGTCCCACCCTACAGAGCTTGAGGGAATCTTCAGAGAAGAATAGGATAAACTCCTCAAATACAGGTGTGCCAAGCTTGTAGTGTCATACCCAAGAAGACTTCAACAAAGTACTGAATACTTATGTAAATATAATACCTACGTTTAAAAAAAAATATATATAATTATCCATTTGCAAAAAATGTCTACAAACCTGTTTTTGCTTTGTCATGATGGGGTATTGTGTGTAGATTGAGGAGGAAAAAAACATTTCATCAATTTTAGAATACAGCTGTAACGTAACAATGTAGAAATCGTGAAGCGGTCTGAATACTTTCCGAACTGTATAAATAAAACACAGGTAAATCACGTTTTTGACTGCACAATATTATTGGTTGAACCAAATTCTTCTGCTCTGAGTTGAGGTTGTGACACTGCAGTGGCCTGTCTGCTAATGAGTTTAATTCTGTTTGATTAATATCTCCTCTTTAATACTCTTCCTGGACCCCAGGTTATGCACTAGCTAATGAGGACCCTGTTAATGTAACTCTTTCTTCCATCTCTCTCCATCTCTCTCTCTCTCAGGCATATACCTGGTGTTTGCATTTGAGAAAATGTCCTGAATGCCAGAGAAGAGAACCGCAGGTTGACTCGTCAATATTACACTGTTTTTTTGTTTGGTATGTTTTGGGGGGGAGGGATTTTTTTTTTGAAGAACTGACTTGCTGCCAACTGAGGTGCTTTGGGCAGAGCATGGTAAAAAAAATATGTAGTTTTAATGTTTTCCTGTTGTGAAAAATGATTGGTTTGTGTAAGCTTGTGTTGGCCTATCTGTCCTCTGGTTCTTATTATATCAGCTACAGCCAGACTGTGTTGTCATCATCTGTAGCTCATATCTGTCCAGTTTTTACTTCTCCTTTATCCTGGTCATTTAACCTCGTGATGTCATTTAACTGGAGTGATGTGTATTATACAACGGGTGGGTCTAATCCTGAATGCTGATTGGTTAAATTCCAGCCGGTGTCTATTCCACAAGTTACCACTGGCTAAATCTATGACGTTAAAATGCCTGTTTACTCTGTTCCATTCTTCAAGAGGATTAGATCAGTGGATCAATGCTAGTTCGAAGTAGGAGGACCTTCTAGAGGATTAGATCAGTGGATCAATGCTAGTTCGAAGTAGGAGGACCTTCTAGAGGATTAGATCAGTGGATCAATGCTAGTTCGAAGTAGGAGGACCTTCAAGAGGATTAGATCAGTGGATCAATGCTAGTTCGAAGTAGGAGGACCTTCTAGAGGATTAGATCAGTGGATCAATGCTAGTTCGAAGTAGGAGGACCTTCAAGAGGATTAGATCAGTGGATCAATGCTAGTTCGAAGTAGGAGGACCTTCAAGAGGATTAGATCAGTGGATCAATGCTAGTTCGAAGTAGGAGGACCTTCAAGAGGATTAGATCACTGGATCAATGCTAGCTCGAAGTAGGAGGACCTTCTAGAGGATTAGATCAGTGGATCAATGCTAGCTCGAAGTAGGAGGACCTTCTAGAGGATTAGATCAGTGGATCAATGCTAGTTCGAAGTAGGAGGACCTTCTAGAGGTATTTTAAGGCTCAACTATGATTCAGGTAATCAACACATCAAACCTTTATGTAACCTCTATGTGGATTACCTGGTGTATGTATACCTTCTGTTTCTTCTCTATCTAGTGCACTACTATTGACCAGGGCCCATTGGCCCCCCCAAGGAATTTAGCTAAAATGAGTTGAGGAAACCTGTTCCAAATTATTCCCACAAATAAAATAAATAAGAACATGTGATCGTCTCTCAATGTAATCAAGGTATGAAATGATTGTCATGTTCAATTACAATGTATTTTTGGGCTTGCGGCTAAAGGGCTTGCGGCTAAATCTAGTTGCCTACCGCTGATACAGTATATTGCGACATCAGAATTTGAAATTGTGAAAGCAGTTAGCTATTCTTGTTTTCATATTAATTTAGCGGTCAATATTTTTTTTGAAAAAGGTAATCTGACCAAAGCACTGGTTCCAGTCCAAGTACCAATGCACTGTTTTTGGTCCATGTGCGGTTTAGCGAACTCCAGGCATTTGTTGGATGACATGAAAATAGAGCCCTTTGGCCACACACACCAGTGGCGGGTTTGTCGTCGAAATGAGAATGTTTGAGCAGAAAATAACCTCATACCTATTGGAAAATATGGTGGGGTGGATCTTTGATGTTAAGGGGATATTTACCTTCCACTGTTCCTGGGGCCCTTGTTAAGGTCAACAGCATCATGAACTTTACCCAGTACAAGGACATTTTAGCCAAACAACCTGGTTGCCTCTGTCAGGAGGCTGAAACTTGGCCGTAAGAGGATCTTCCAGCAAGACAATAACCTCAAGCACACAAAGAAATTGTTAATTGGCCACAAAAATCATTTTGTTGTCCATTAGTTTACTCCAATAAGAGGAGGGATGGTAGGGCTAGGGGAAAATAATAAAGGAAAATATATAATGTATATATAAATGATATATGGGGGATTGGAAATGATGCTGACAATTACATTTATAGAAGCCACATCTATCTGCAATATTAAGGCTGATCCTGAGGAACTGCCTACCTGCCACTAGAGGTGATCCCAGAGCTGCATGCAGTACCTTCCCTGAGACTAGTAGCTGGTCCCATTTAATTCCTTCCCCTTTGGCTGATCTGAAGGTTCTGGATAGGTATAAGCAGAGTAGTGGTGGTGCTGCCTCCATATTGCTCTCCCTTATAGATCTGCTAACATGGAAGGTTTAGGGTTAATGGAACTGAAATGGGTTCAAAGGCAGACCTAGTTCAGCACTATTGAGACTACTCAGACAACCTATGAAGACAATAACAACCATAACAGTCAGTAGGCAGTCAGTAACAGGCAGGCAGTCAGTAACAGGCAGTAGGCAGTCAGTAACAGTCAGTAGGCAGGCAGGCAGGCAGTCAGTAACAGGCAGGCAGTCAGTAACAGGCAGTAGGCAGTCAGTAACAGGCAGTAGGCAGTCAGTAACAGGCAGTCAGTAACAGGCAGTAGGCAGTCAGTAACAGGCAGGCAGTCAGTAACAGGCAGTAGGCAGTCAGTAACAGGCAGTAGGCAGTCAGTAACAGGCAGTAGGCAGTCAGTAACAGGCAGGCAGTCAGTAACAGGCAGTAGGCAGTCAGTAACAGGCAGGCAGTCAGTAACAGGCAGGCAGTCAGTAACAGGCAGTAGGCAGTCAGTAACAGGCAGGCAGTCAGTAACAGGCAGCAGGCAGTCAGTAACAGGCAGCAGGCAGTCAGTAACAGGCAGTAGGCAGTCAGTAACAGTCAGTAGGCAGTCAGTAACAGGCAGGCAGTCAGTAACAGTCAGTAGGCAGGCAATAACATCCAGGCAGTCAGTAGGCAGTCAGTAACAGGCAGGCAGTCAGTAACAGTCAGTAGGCAGTCAGTAACAGGCAGTAGGCAGTCAGTAACAGTCAGTAGGCAGTCAGTAACAGGCAGGCAGTCAGTAACAGGCAGTAGGCAGGCAGTAACAGGCAGTAGGCAGGCAATAACATCCAGGCAGTCAGTAACAGTCAGTAGGCAGTCAGTAACAGGCAGTAGGCAGTCAGTAACAGGCAGTAGGCAGTCAATAACATCCAGGCAGTCAGTAACAGGCAGCAGGCAGTCAGTAACAGGCAGTCAGTAACAGGCAGTAGGCAGTCAGTAACAGGCAGGCAGTCAGTAACAGGCAGGCAGTCAGTAACAGGCAGTAGGCAGTCAGTAACAGGCAGTAGGCAGTCAGTAACAGGCAGGCAGTCAGTAACAGGCAGTAGGCAGTCAGTAACAGGCAGGCAGTCAGTAACAGGCAGGCAGTCAGTAACAGGCAGTAGGCAGTCAGTAACAGGCAGGCAGTCAGTAACAGGCAGCAGGCAGTCAGTAACAGGCAGCAGGCAGTCAGTAACAGGCAGTAGGCAGTCAGTAACAGTCAGTAGGCAGTCAGTAACAGGCAGGCAGTCAGTAACAGTCAGTAGGCAGGCAATAACATCCAGGCAGTCAGTAGGCAGTCAGTAACAGGCAGGCAGTCAGTAACAGTCAGTAGGCAGTCAGTAACAGGCAGTAGGCAGTCAGTAGGCAGTCAGTAACAGGCAGGCAGTCAGTAACAGGCAGTAGGCAGGCAGTAACAGGCAGTAGGCAGGCAATAACATCCAGGCAGTCAGTAACAGTCAGTAGGCAGTCAGTAACAGGCAGTAGGCAGTCAGTAACAGGCAGTAGGCAGTCAATAACATCCAGGCAGTCAGTAACAGGCAGCAGGCAGTCAGTAACAGGCAGTAGGCAGGCAATAACATCCAGGCAGTCAGTAACAGTCAGTAGGCAGTCAGTAACAGGCAGGCAGTCAGTAACAGGCAGTAGGCAGTCAGTAACAGGCAGTAGGCAGGCAATAACATCCAGGCAGTCAGTAACAGTCAGTAGGCAGTCAGTAACAGGCAGTAGGCAGTCAGTAACAGGCAATAACATCCAGGCAGTCAGTAACAGTCAGTAGGCAGTCAGTAACAGGCAGTAGGCAGTCAGTAACAGGCAGTAGGCAGGCAATAACATCCAGGCAGTCAGTAACAGTCAGTAGGCAGTCAGTAACAGGCAGGCAGTCAGTAACAGGCAGTAGGCAGGCAATAACATCCAGGCAGTCAGTAACAGGCAGGCAGTCAGTAACAGTCAGTAGGCAGGCAATAACATCCAGGCAGTCAGTAACAGGCAGGCAGTCAGTAACAGGCAGTAGGCAGGCAGTCGATAATCAGCTAAGTACCCTAATCCTCCTAGCAGGCTAAAGTCTTGCTTGACCTACAGCTATATACAGCCTGTGATAACATGGTAACACCGCTCCCGACTCGCTCCTGGCTCGCTCTTAGCTCCCAGAATCCTTTGCCAGTCTCTACGGCAACTCTTAGCTGCAACTTCGGCTCTGGCTCCTCCTCCTCCCTGTGATTCTCTTCCTCCTCCCCTCTCCTCCTCCTACCAGTGTGTCTTTCCCTCCTCCTCTTCCTCCTACCAGTGTGTCTCTCCCTCCTCCTCTTCCTCCTACCAGTGTGTCTCTCCCTCCTCTTCTTCCTCCTACCAGTGTGTCTCTCCCTCCTCCTCCTACCAGTGTGTCTCTCCCTCCTCTTCCTCCTCCTACCAGTGTGTCTCTCCCTCCTCTTCTTCCTCCTACCAGTGTGTCTTTCCCTCCTCTTCCTCCTCCTACTCCCGGTGTCTCCTCCTCCTCCCTTGGGTCTCTTCCTCCTCCTCCTACCAGTGTGTCTCTCCTTCCTCCACCTCATTCTTCTCCTCCTTCCTGTGTGTCTATTTTGAGTTATTTTATTGATCAGTGGTAGCACTATGAGGTGGGTTGACCAGTATAAAACAGAGTCCAGTTCTGTGAGCTTATCGCAGCTTTTTGAAAGGAGGTGAAATGGATTATGGGTTATATGTGGAGTTTTAGCAGACAAATATAATATGTAACTGAGTAACGATGGGTTCTAGTGTGTGTGTTGTGTTTTGTCTTTGTCTCTCTCATATTTACATATTCACACTGGAGGGCTGGGGGAGGCTGGTAGCTGAATGCCTCATGATATAAGACAAGAGATGCAACATGGCTTTAGCCCAGGTTTACCAGCAGTCTATGGACTAATACAGTCATATTAATCACACCACATAGTCTCTCTCTATTCCCTATATAGGGCACTACTTTGGACCAGGGTCCATAGGTCTCTGGTCTTTACGTAGGGCACTACTTTGGACCAGGGTCCATAGGTCTCTGGTCAAACGTAGTGCACTATAGTGAATGGATTTCCATTTGTCTCAGAAAGATTATGTCTAGTGATACTGAAGCCATTGTGATAAACCGTGGGGTGTTGGGTTGAGCGGACAGAGATGGACACAGAGACAGCGAGGTTCTAGTCCGAAAACACAACTTTTCTAGGCAACAAAAAATACAAATAACAACAAAATAACTTAGGATTGTCTCGGTCCTTCTTCTCATATTCAGCTCTGTGCCTCCACAAGCTTCATTCCCCTCTGTAGGCTCACTCATTACCTCTCTCTTTTACTCTCTTGTGGTGCTCCATTTATGTGGCCTCCACTGCAGGTTGGCACTCTCGCCTAATGACCCCTAATTGGTGCCATCAGCATCGGGTGCCCAGCCCGGGTACTCCCAGCAGAGAGAGCTAATGTCACGGCACGTACCTCCCCTCTATCACCAATCCTCGGGGTAGACCTCCCGGGATACAACCCCCCCCCCCCCCCCCCCCTTAGCCCTGACCAGGAGGGAGGTGTGCTCATGGCTAGATTTGCATCCCCATTGCCATGCTGGGCCCCTGACCTGTGGACAACAGAGAAAGAGAATCACTGGAAGGACAGGAACCAGCGGGTGACACAGTCATTCGTGCCCTTACCTCTTGCCATCCACACGAGGGAGGCATGGTCGGTGATCAGGGTGAACTTCCTCCCAAGGAGATAATACTTGAGGGTGTCCACCACCCACTTTACCACAAGGCACTCCTTCTCCACAATAGAGTACATCTTCGCCCTCTGAAGGAGCTTCCTGCTGACATACATGATTGGGTGCTCCATGCCTTCCTGCTCTTGGGACAAGATGGCCCCTACCCACGTCTGTCTGAACCAGGAGGTGTTTTGAGAAGTCCGGGGTGAAGAGTACCGAGTGCGAACATAGCGCGTCCTTCAGGGCCTGTAACACCACCTCTGTGTCCGTCCATCGCACCATCTGGGGTAGGCGTGCCTTCGTTAAGTCTGTGAGGGGAGAAGCTATTGCGGCAAAGTTAGGTACAAATCGACTGTAGTAACGTTAAACCCTAGGGGGGAGCAGGCCGTCTCTCCCGAGAGGCCGCTGCCAGCGTCACCTGCCAGTATCCCTTTCTGAGGTCCAGGGTGCTGACGTATCAGTTTGTCCACCTCGGGCAGTACAGTACAGTAGACAAGACAAGGCTCTAACCCTACAGTACAGTAGACAAGACAAGGCTCTAACCCTACAGTACAGTACAGTAGACAAGACAAGGCCCTAACCCTACAGTACAGTAGACAAGACAAGGCCCTAACCCTACAGTACAGTAGACAAGACAAGGCCCTAACCCTACAGTACAATACAGTAGACAAGACAAGGCCCTAACCCTACAGTACAGTAGACAAGACAAGGCCCTAACCCTACAGTACAATACAGTAGACAAGACAAGGCTCTAACCCTACAGTAGACAAGACAAGGCCCTAACCCTACAGTACAGTAGACAAGACAAGGCTCTAATCCAACAGTACAGTAGACAAGACAAGGCTCTAACCCTACAGTACAGTAGACAAGACAAGGCCCTAACCCTACAGTACAGTACAGTAGACAAGACAAGGCCCTAACCCTACAGTATAGTAGACAAGACAAGTCCCTAACCCTACAGTACAGTACAGTAGACAAGACAAGTCCCTAACCCTACAGCACAGTAGAGTCGACAAGACAAGGCCCTAACCCTACAGTACAGTACAGTAGACAAGACAAGTCCCTAACCCTACAGTACAGTAGACAAGACAAGGCTCTAACCCTACAGTACACTACAGTAGACAAGACAAGTCCCTAACCCTACAGTACAGTAGACAAGACAAGGCTCTAACCCTACAGTACACTACAGTAGACAAGACAAGGCTCTAACCCTACAGCACAGTACTGTAGACAAGACAAGGCCCTAACCCTACAGTACAGTACAGTAGACAAGACAAGTCCCTAACCCTACAGTACAGTAGACAAGACAAGTCCCTAACCCTACAGTACAGTAGACAAGACAAGTCCCTAACCCTACAGTACAGTAGACAAGACAAGGCTCTAACCCTACAGTACAGTAGACAAGACAAGGCTCTAACCCTACAGTACAGTAGACAAGACAAGGCTCTAACCCTACAGTACAGTACAGTAGACAAGACAAGGCCCTAACCCTACGGTACAGTAGACAAGACAAGGCCCTAACCCTACAGTACAGTACAGTAGACAAGACAAGGCTCTAACCCTACAGTACAGTAGACAAGACAAGGCCCTAACCCTACAGTACAGTAGACAAGACAAGGCCCTAACCCTACAGTACAGTAGACAAGACAAGGCTCTAACCCTACAGTACAGTAGACAAGACAAGGCCCTAACCCTACAGTACAGTAGACAAGACAAGGCCCTAACCCTACACCACAGTAGACAAGACAAGGCTCTAACCCTACAGTACAGTACAGTAGACAAGACAAGGCTCTAACCCTACAGTACAGTAGACAAGACAAGGCTCTAACCCTACAGTACAGTACAGTAGACAAGACAAGGCTCTAACCCTACAGTACAGTACAGTAGACAAGACAAGGCTCTAACCCTAGAGTACCGTACAGTAGACAAGACAAGGCTCTAACCCTACAGTACAGTAGACAAGACAAGGCCCTAACCCTACAGTACAGTAGACAAGACAAGGCCCTAAACCTACAGTACAGTAGACAAGACAAGGCCCTAACCCTACAGTACAGTAGACAAGACAAGGCTCTAACCCTACAGTACAGTAGACAAGACAAGGCTCTAACCCTACAGTACAGTACAGTAGACAAGACAAGGCTCTAACCCTACAGTACAGTAGACAAGACAAGGCCATAACCCTACAGTACAGTAGACAAGACAAGGCTCTAACCCTACAGTACAGAACAGTAGACAAGACAAGGCCCTAACCCTACAGTACAGTACAGTAGACAAGACAAGGCCCTAACCCTACGGTACAGTAGACAAGACAAGGCCCTAACCCTACAGTACAGTACAGTAGACAAGACAAGGCCCTAACCCTACAGTACAGTAGACAAGACAAGGCCCTAACCCTACAGTACAGTAGACAAGACAAGGCTCTAACCCTACAGTACAGTAGACAAGACAAGGCCCTAACCCTACAGTACAGTAGACAAGACAAGGCCCTAACCCTACAGTACAGTAGACAAGACAAGGCTCTAACCCTACAGTACAGTACAGTAGACAAGACAAGGCTCTAACCCTACAGTACAGTACAGTAGACAAGACAAGGCTCTAACCCTACAGTACAGTACAGTAGACAAGACAAGGCTCTAACCCTACAGTACAGTACAGTAGACAAGACAAGGCTCTAACCCTAGAGTACCGTACAGTAGACAAGACAAGGCTCTAACCCTACAGTACAGTAGACAAGACAAGGCCCTAACCCTACAGTACAGTAGACAAGACAAGGCCCTAAACCTACAGTACAGTAGACAAGACAAGGCCCTAACCCTACAGTACAGTAGACAAGACAAGGCCCTAACCCTACAGTACAGTACAGTAGACAAGACAAGGCTCTAACCCTACAGTACAGTAGACAAGACAAGGCTCTAACCCTACAGTACAGTACAGTAGACAAGACAAGGCTCTAACCCTACAGTACAGTACAGTAGACAAGACAAGGCCCTAACCCTACAGTACAGTACAGTAGACAAGACAAGGCTCTAACCCTACAGTACAGAACAGTAGACAAGACAAGGCCCTAACCCTACAGTACAGTACAGTAGACAAGACAAGGCCCTAACCCTACGGTACAGTAGACAAGACAAGGCCCTAACCCTACAGTACAGTACAGTAGACAAGACAAGGCCCTAACCCTACGGTACAGTAGACAAGACAAGGCCCTAACCCTACAGTACAGTACAGTAGACAAGACAAGGCCCTAACCCTACAGTACAGTAGACAAGACAAGGCTCTAACCCTACAGTACAGAACAGTAGACAAGACAAGGCCCTAACCCTACAGTACAGTACAGTAGACAAGACCCTAACCCTACAGTACAGTAGACAAGACAAGGCTCTAACCCTACAGTACAGTAGACAAGACAAGGCTCTAACCCTACAGTACAGTAGACAAGACAAGGCCCTAACCCTACAGTACAGTAGACAAGACAAGGCCCTAACCCTACAGTACAGTAGACAAGACAAGGCTCTAACCCTACAGTACAGTAGACAAGACAAGGCCCTAACCCTACAGTACAGTAGACAAGACAAGGCCCTAACCCTACAGTACAGTAGACAAGACAAGGCCCTAACCCTACAGTACAGTAGACAAGACAAGGCCCTAACCCTACAGTACAGTAGACAAGACAAGGCCCTAACCCTACAGTACAGTAGACAAGACAAGGCCCTAACCCTACAGTACAGTAGACAAGACAAGGCCCTAACCCTACAGTACAGTAGACAAGACAAGGCCCTAACCCTACAGTACAGTAGACAAGACAAGGCCCTAACCCTACAGTACAGTAGACAAGACAAGGCTCTAACCCTATAGTACAGTAGACAAGACAAGGCCCTAACCCTACAGTACAGTAGACAAGACAAGGCTCTAACCCTACAGTACAGTAGACAAGACAAGGCCCTAACCCTACAGTACAGTAGACAAGACAAGGCCCTAACCCTACAGTACAGTAGACAAGATAAGGCTCTAACCGTACAGTAGACAAGACAAGGCCCTAACCCTACAGTACAGTAGACAAGACAAGGCTCTAACCCTACAGTACAGTAGACAAGACAAGGCCCTAACCCTACAGTACAGTAGACAAGACAAGGCCCTAACCCTACAGTACAGTAGACAAGACAAGGCCCTAACCCTACAGTACAGTAGACAAGACAAGGCTCTAACCCTACAGTACAGTAGACAAGACAAGGCCCTAACCCTACAGTACAGTAGACAAGACAAGGCTCTAACCCTACAGTACAGTAGACAAGACAAGGCCCTAACCCTACAGTACAGTAGACAAGACAAGGCCCTAACCCTACAGTACAGTAGACAAGGCTCTAACCCTACAGTACAGTACAGTAGACAAGACAAGGCTCTAACCCTACAGTACAGTACAGTAGACAAGGCTCTAACCCTACAGTACAGTAGACAAGACAAGGCTCTAACCCTACAGTACAGTAGACAAGACAAGGCTCTAACCCTACAGTACAGTAGACAAGACAAGGCTCTAACCCTACAGTACAGTACAGTAGACAAGACAAGGCCCTAACCCTACAGTACAGTACAGTAGACAAGACAAGGCCCTAACCCTACAGTACAGTACAGTAGACAAGACAAGGCTCTAACCCTACAGTACAGTAGACAAGACAAGGCCCTAACCCTACAGTACAGTAGACAAGACAAGGCCCTAACCCTACAGTACAGTAGACAAGACAAGGCTCTAACCCTACAGTACAGTAGACAAGACAAGGCCCTAACCCTACAGTACAGTAGACAAGACAAGGCTCTAACCCTACAGTACAGTAGACAAGACAAGGCCCTAACCCTACAGTACAGTAGACAAGACAAGGCCCTAACCCTACAGTACAGTAGACAAGACAAGGCCCTAACCCTACAGTACAGTAGACAAGACAAGGCTCTAACCCTACAGTACAGTAGACAAGACAAGGCCCTAACCGTACAGTAGACAAGACAAGGCCCTAACCGTACAGTAGACAAGACAAGGCTCTAACCCTACAGTACAGTACAGTAGACAAGACAAGTCCCTAACCCTACAGTACAGTAGACAAGACAAGGCCCTAACCCTACAGTACAGTAGACAAGACAAGGCTCTAACCCTACAGTACAGTAGACAAGACAAGGCCCTAACCCTACAGTACAGTAGACAAGACAAGGCCCTAACCCTACAGTACAGTAGACAAGACAAGGCTCTAACCCTACAGTACAGTAGACAAGACAAGGCCCTAACCCTACAGTACAGTAGACAAGACAAGGCCCTAACCCTACAGTACAGTAGACAAGACAAGGCCCTAACCCTACAGTACAGTAGACAAGACAAGGCCCTAACCCTACAGTACAGTAGACAAGATAAGGCTCTAACCGTACAGTAGACAAGACAAGGCCCTAACCCTACAGTACAGTAGACAAGACAAGGCTCTAACCCTACAGTACAGTAGACAAGACAAGGCCCTAACCCTACAGTACAGTAGACAAGACAAGGCCCTAACCCTACAGTACAGTAGACAAGACAAGGCCCTAACCCTACAGTACAGTAGACAAGACAAGGCTCTAACCCTACAGTACAGTAGACAAGACAAGGCCCTAACCCTACAGTACAGTAGACAAGACAAGGCTCTAACCCTACAGTACAGTAGACAAGACAAGGCTCTAACCCTACAGTACAGTAGACAAGACAAGGCCCTAAC
This sequence comes from Salvelinus namaycush, assembly GCF_016432855.1. Classification (NCBI taxonomy): domain Eukaryota; kingdom Metazoa; phylum Chordata; class Actinopteri; order Salmoniformes; family Salmonidae; genus Salvelinus; species Salvelinus namaycush. The sequence continues at coordinate 36,553,978 of NC_052338.1, read as the reverse complement.
CCTACAGTACAGTAGACAAGACAAGGCCCTAACCCTACAGTACAGTACAGTAGACAAGACAAGGCTCTAACCCTACAGTACAGTACAGTAGACAAGGCTCTAACCCTACAGTACAGTAGACAAGACAAGGCTCTAACCCTACAGTACAGTAGACAAGACAAGGCTCTAACCCTACAGTACAGTACAGTAGACAAGACAAGGCTCTAACCCTACAGTACAGTACAGTAGACAAGACAAGGCCCTAACCCTACAGTACAGTACAGTAGACAAGACAAGGCTCTAACCCTACAGTACAGTAGACAAGACAAGGCCCTAACCCTACAGTACAGTAGACAAGACAAGGCCCTAACCCTACAGTACAGTAGACAAGACAAGGCTCTAACCCTACAGTACAGTAGACAAGACAAGGCCCTAACCCTACAGTACAGTAGACAAGACAAGGCTCTAACCCTACAGTACAGTAGACAAGACAAGGCCCTAACCCTACAGTACAGTAGACAAGGCCCTAACCCTACAGTACAGTAGACAAGACAAGGCTCTAACCCTACAGTACAGTAGACAAGACAAGGCCCTAACCCTACAGTACAGTAGACAAGACAAGGCCCTAACCCTACAGTACAGTAGACAAGACAAGGCTCTAACCCTACAGTACAGTAGACAAGACAAGTCCCTAACCCTACAGCACAGTAGACAAGACAAGGCTCTAACCCTACAGTACACTACAGTAGACAAGACAAGGCTCTAACCCTACAGTACAGTAGACAAGACAAGGCCCTAACCCTACAGTACAGTACAGTAGACAAGAAAAGTCCCTAACCCTACAGTACAGTAGACAAGGCTCTAACCCTACAGTACACTACAGTAGACAAGACAAGTCCCTAACCCTACAGTACAGTAGACAAGACAAGGCTCTAACCCTACAGTACAGTAGACAAGACAAGGCTCTAACCCTACAGTACAGTAGACAAGACAAGGCCCTAACCCTACGGTACAGTAGACAAGACAAGGCCCTAACCCTACAGTACAGTACAGTAGACAAGACAAGGCTCTAACCCTACAGTACAGTACAGTAGACAAGACAAGGCCCTAACCCTACAGTACAGTACAGTAGACAAGACAAGGCCCTAACCCTACAGTACAGTACAGTAGACAAGACAAGGCTCTAACCCTACAGTACAGTAGACAAGACAAGGCCCTAACCCTACAGTACAGTAGACAAGACAAGGCCCTAACCCTACAGTACAGTAGACAAGACAAGGCTCTAACCCTACAGTACAGTACACAAGACAAGGCTCTAACCCTACAGTACAGTAGACAAGACAAGGCTCTAACCCTACAGTACAGTAGACAAGACAAGGCCCTAACCCTACGGTACAGTAGACAAGACAAGGCCCTAACCCTACAGTACAGTAGACAAGACAAGGCCCTAACCCTACAGTACAGTACAGTAGACAAGACAAGGCTCTAACCCTACAGTACAGTAGACAAGACAAGGCCCTAACCCTACAGTACAGTAGACAAGACAAGGCTCTAACCCTACAGTACAGTACAGTAGACAAGACAAGGCCCTAACCCTACAGTACAGTAGACAAGACAAGGCCCTAACCCTACAGTACAGTAGACAAGACAAGGCTCTAACCCTACAGTACAGTACACAAGACAAGGCTCTAACCCTACAGTACAGTAGACAAGACAAGGCTCTAACCCTACAGTACAGTAGACAAGACAAGGCCCTAACCCTACGGTACAGTAGACAAGACAAGGCCCTAACCCTACAGTACAGTAGACAAGACAAGGCCCTAACCCTACAGTACAGTACAGTAGACAAGACAAGGCTCTAACCCTACAGTACAGTAGACAAGACAAGGCCCTAACCCTACAGTACAGTAGACAAGACAAGGCCCTAACCCTACAGTACAGTAGACAAGACAAGGCCCTAACCCTACAGTACAGTAGACAAGACAAGGCTCTAACCCTACAGTACAGTACAGTAGACAAGACAAGGCCCTAACCCTACAGTACAGTAGACAAGACAAGGCTCTAACCCTACAGTACAGTACAGTAGACAAGACAAGGCCCTAACCCTACAGTACAGTAGACAAGACAAGGCCCTAACCCTACAGTACAGTAGACAAGACAAGGCTCTAACCCTACAGTACAGTACAGTAGACAAGACAAGGCCCTAACCCTACAGTACAGTAGACAAGACAAGGCTCTAACCCTACAGTACAGTACAGTAGACAAGACAAGGCCCTAACCCTACAGTACAGTAGACAAGACAAGGCTCTAACCCTACAGTACAGTACAGTAGACAAGACAAGGCTCTAACCCTACAGTACAGTACAGTAGACAAGACAAGGCCCTAACCCTACAGTACAGTACAGTACAGTAGACAAGACAAGGCCCTAACCCTACAGTACAGTAGACAAGACAAGGAACTCAATATCTAACTCTGACCAGCTTAAGTCGTCATCAGATGTCGTTGGGCAAATGCCATCTGAACAGAGCTTAACTGGAAGTGATTGGTGGTGAGCCGACTAACTCCCTCCTTCTTTCCTGAGGAGACACACGGTCGGACAACCCTTGAGAGAGGTTGTAGTGGACACCACTGCTTACTGAGTTAACACAAGGAAAATGGGGGTCAATGGCTTTTTCAGACCTATGGAATACTGATTTTGCTCTTGGTTAGGCTCAGGCCTTGGAGATTATTCCTCATTATGAGACCTAAGGAACCTCTGCATCGCTTGGCTATTGGTTGGCTCTGGAATTCCTGATTTGGAATTCATTTGGATTAACTACGCGGAATCATTGCAATTTGAAACCAAAAGCCAGACTTCTTGGTGTGCTTGGGCTCCTTCCAACGACCTGTTGACTTGGTTCTTCTCTGAAACCCTGTGGATATTATACATTATAGAGACCAGGAGGAGAGAGAGACAGAGAGACAGAGAGAGAGAGAGGTCAGGCCTGACAGGCAGCAGTCTAAGGGAAACGTCCTGTAGTTCTGTGGGATCGTGTAATGCAGAGTGTTTGAGCCGGCTTACCAGAATAAATGATTACTGTACGTTGTTATAAGGCATGAACTCCCTTCCAAAGAGCACAAAGAGCGGGGGGAAGCAGCGACAGCGTTCTGCAGGAGACGGTGTTGACGCGGCCCTATATTGCCCCCTCCATGGGGTACGGCTCGGCCATCTCTGTGAGTATTGGGGGACAGAAAGAGGAGGTTTCTGTGGGTTCTCTCTGTGTGTAGATTTTATTTTCCGCTGTGTCTTTCTCCCTAGTTTGGCTGTTGGACAGTAAAGCAGCTTTGGGAAAGTCCAACTGGCCAGGCCGGGTGTTAAAGGGGCGGAGCAGCAAAGACGGATTATAGACCACACTGGGAGGACGCTGTGGAAATTAGTTTTTTATTTGTAATTTTATTTAACTAGGCAAGTCAGTTAAGAACAAATTCTTATTTATAATGACGGCCTACCAAAAGGCAAAAGGCCTCCTGCGGGGACGGGGGCTGGGATTAAAAATACATTTAATAAAAATATAGGACAAAAAACACATCATGACAAGAGAGACAACACAACACTACATAAAGAGAGACCTAAGACAACAACATAGCAAGGCAGCAACACAACATGGTAGCAGCACAAAACAGGGTACAAACATTATTGGGCACAGGGTATGGCCCACACAGGCCCAGGACCACTCACTACAGGGTTAGGCCCACACAGGCCCAGGACCAGGCCCACACAGGCCCAGGACCACTCACTACAGGGTTAGGCCCACACAGGCCCAGGACCAGGCCCACACAGGCCCAGGACCACTCACTACAGGGTTAGGCCCACGCAGGCCCAGGACCAGGCCCACACAGGACCAGGACCAGGCCCACACAGGCCCAGGACCACTCACTACAGGGTTAGGCCCACACAGGCCCAGGACCAGGCCCACACAGGCCCAGGACCACTCACTACAGGGTTAGGCCCACACAGGCCCAGGACCAGGCCCACACAGGCCCAGGACCACTCACTACAGGGTTAGGCCCACGCAGGCCCAGGACCAGGCCCACACAGGCCCAGGACCAGGCCCACACAGGACCAGGACCAGGCCCACACAGGCCCAGGACCACTCACTACAGGGTTAGGCCCACACAGGCCCAGGACCAGGCCCACACAGGCCCAGGACCACTCACTACAGGGTTAGGCCCACGCAGGCCCAGGACCAGGCCCACACAGGCCCAGGACCAGGCCCACACAGGACCAGGACCAGGCCCACACAGGCCCAGGACCACTCACTACAGGGTTAGGCCCACACAGGCCCAGGACCAGGCCCACACAGGCCCAGGACCACTCACTACAGGGTTAGGCCCACGCAGGACCAGGCCCACACAGGCCCAGGACCACTCACTACAGGGTTAGGCCCACGCAGGCCCAGGACCAGGCCCACACAGGCCCAGGACCAGGCCCACACAGGACCAGGACCAGGCCCACACAGGCCCAGGACCACTCACTACAGGGTTAGGCCCACACAGGCCCAGGACCAGGCCCACACAGGCCCAGGACCACTCACTACAGGGTTAGGCCCACACAGGCCCAGGACCAGGCCCACACAGGCCCAGGACCACTCACTACAGGGTTAGGCCCACGCAGGCCCAGGACCAGGCCCACACAGGCCCAGGACCACTCACTACAGGGTTAGGCCCACGCAGGCCCAGGACCAGGCCCACACAGGCCCGGGACCACTCACTACAGGATTAGGCCCACACAGGACCAGGCCCACACAGGCCCAGGACCACTCACTACAGGATTAGGCCCACACAGGCCCAGGACCAGGCCCACACAGGCCCAGGACCAGGCCCACACAGGCCCAGGACCACTCACTACAGGATTAGGCTCACACAGGCCCAGGACCAGGACCACACAGGCCCAGGACCACTCACTACAGGATTAGGCCCACACAGGCCCAGGACCAGGCCCACACAGGCCCAGGACCAGTCACTACAGGATTAGGCCCACACAGGCCCAGGACCAGGCCCACACAGGCCCAGGACCACTCACTACAGGGTTAGGCCCACACAGGCCCAGGACCAGGCCCACACAGGCCCAGGACCAGGCCCACACAGGCCCAGGACCACTCACTACAGGCCCAGGACCACTCACTACCTCATTTTAAAGGGGTAATGTTGATTCATGTGTTTATATTGAGTAAACATACCTGTCAGGATTTGTCACATTTTACAAAAACTTCCTGTATGTCAACAGACTTGACATACTTTGTTGATGGACATACACTATATATACAGCAGTATGAGGACACCCCTTCATATACTATATATACAGAAGTATGTGGACACCCCTTCAGACACTATATATACAGAAGTATGCGGACACCCCTTCATACACTATATATACAGCAGTATGAGGACACCCCTTCATATACTATATATACAGAAGTATGTGGACACCCCTTCATACACTATATATACAGAAGTATGCGGACACCCCTTCATACACTATATATACAGAAGTATGTGGACACCCCTTCAGACACTATATATACAGAAGTATGTGGACACCCCTTCATACACTATATATACAGAAGTATGTGGACACCCCTTCATACACTATATATACAGAAGTATGTGGACACCCCTTCATACACTATATATACAGAAGTATGTGGACACCCCTTCATACACTATATATACAGAAGTATTCAGCTATTTCAGCAACACCCGTTTCAGATAAGTGTATAAAATCGAGCGCACAGCCATGCAATCTCCATAGACAAACATTGGCAGTAGAATGGCTTACTGAAGAGCTCAGTGACTTTCAATGTGGCACCGTCATAGGATGCCACCTTTCCAACAAGTCAGTTCATAAAATATCTGCCCTGCTAGAGCTGCCCCGGTCAACTGTGAGTGTTGTTATTGTGAAGTAAGAAAGTCTAGGAGCAACAACGGCTCAGCCGCGAAGTGGTAGGCCACACAAGCTCACAGAATGGGACTGCCGAGTGCTAAAGTGTGTAGCGTGTAAAAATCGTCTGTCCTCGGTTGCAACACTCACTATTGAGTTCTAAGCTGTCTCTGGAAGCAACGTCAGCACAATAATTGTTTGTCGGGAGCTTCATAAAATGGGTTTCCATGGCCAAGCTGCCGCACACAAGCCTAAGATCACCATGCACAATGCTAAAGCATTGGCTGGAGTGGTGTGAAGCTCGCCGCCATTGGACCTCCTTAATGCTCTTATGGTTGAATGGAAACAAGTCCCCGCAACTATGTTTCAACATCTAGTGGAAAGCCTTCCCAGAAGAGTGGAGGCTGTTATAGCAGCAATGTTCCAACATCTAGTGGAAAGCCTTCCTAGAAGAGTGGAGGCTGTTATAGCAGCACAGGGGGGGGACCAACTCCATATTAATGACTTCCCAGAAGAGTGGAGGCTGTTATAGCAGCAAAGGGGGGACCAACTCCATATTAATGACTTCCCTGAAGAGTGGAGGCTGTTATAGCAGCAAAGGGGGGGACCAACTCCATATTAATGACTTCCCTGAAGAGTGGAGGCTGTTATAGCAGCAAAGGGGGGGGACCAACTCCATATTAATGACTTCCCAGAAGAGTGGAGGCTGTTATAGCAGCAAAAGGGGGACCAACTCCATATTAATGCCCATGATTTTGTAATGAGATGTTCAACAACCAGGTGTCCAGATACTTTTGGCAATATAATGTATGAGTAATTGCGGCAAATTTATGATGAGATTAGGTTGTGTATTGATGTTCAGTGGTGGCAGCTGATATTTGAAGATGTAGGATGGTTGTTTGAGGGTATATTTCTGTACTCTGTGGTTTTCTGGATCTAAAGTATAGTGGTGGAGATTGAAGGGTAGTGCTGGGTATTGAAGTGTAGTGTTGGGTATTGAAGGGTAGTGGTGGAGATTGAAGTGTAGTGGTGGGTATTGAAGGGTAGTGGTGGATATTGAAGTATAGTGGTGGGTATTGAAGGGTAGTGTTGGGTATTGAAGTGTAGTGGTGGGTATTGAAGTGTAGTGGTGGGTATTGAAGTGTAGTGGTGGATATTGAAGTGTAGTGGTGGGTATTGAAGGGTAGTGCTGGGTATTGAAGGGTAGTGCTGGGTATTGAAGTGTAGTGGTGGATATTGAAGTGTAGTGCTGGATATTGAAGTATAGTTGAACATATTGAAGTATAGTGGTGGATATTGAAGTGTAGTGCTGGATATTGAAGTGTAGTGCTGGATATTGAAGTATAGTTGAACATATTGAAGTATAGTGGTGGATATTGAAGTGTAGTGCTGGATATTGAGGTATAGTGCTGGATATTGAAATGTAGTGGTGAATATTGAGGTATGGTGTTGAAGTAAATTACCAATCTGGCCTTCATACTATCACGGCCACCTAATCATCCCCAGTTTCTAAATGGCTCATTCGTCCCCCTTCCCCTCCCCTGTGTTCCCCAGGTCGTTGCTGTAAATGAGAATGTTTTCTCAGTCAATTTACCTGGTGAAATAGGGTTCAAAATAAAATAATCTCTAAGAAGCAGGTGTTTGGACGATATAGTCACAGGTGTTGCTAAACCCAGACGTAGTGAGGGCCGCCAAACCATGCCAAATATATCCTCCAAACACTGGCTTCGAGGGCATTATTACTTTTGTACAACGGGTTACCAACATATTCAAATAATGATTGACATATTTTCATCAAATGTTATTTTGATGAATTTATTCATACTTTCCACGAGATATTGTCCCTACACAACCTAGGGATGCTACCCAAGCCGGCTGGTTGTACATTCTATCAGTTAGGTTGCCAGAGATGTGACCCAGTCGTGAACCAGGATGGTGTGGAGAGTGAAAAGTTAGGCCTAGCTAATGAAACAGGTTGGTTTGGAAAGCTAGGCAAGGCTAGTGAAACAGGTTGGTTTCGAGAGTGTGGAGAGTTCAGCCTAGCTAGTGAAACAGGTTGGGGTGGAGAGAGTGGAGAGTTAGGTGTAGCTAGTGAAACAGGGTGATGTAAAGAGTTGAGAGTTAGACCTAGCTAGTGAACCAGGTTGGTGTGGAAAATTAAGCTTAGCTAATAAAACAGGTTGGGTAGAGATTTAGGCCGATCTAGTGAAACAGGTTGGTGTGCAGTGTGTGGAGAGTTAGGCGTATTTAGTGAAACAGATCGGTGTGCAGTTTGTGGAGTGTTAAACAGGTTGGTGTGGAGAGTTAAGAATAGGTAGTGAAACAGGTTGGTGTGGAGAAAGTGGAGTGTTGGGCCTAACTAGTTAAACATGGTTTGTGTGGTGAATTAAGACTAGCTAGTGAAACAGGTTGGTGTGGAGAGAGTGGAAAGTTAGACCTAGCTAGAGAAACTGGTTAGTGTGGTGAATTAAGACTAGCTAGTGTAACAGGTTGGTGTGGAGAGAGTGGAACGTTAGGCCTAGCTAGTGTAACAGGTTGGTTTGGAGAGAGTGGAACGTTAGGCCTAGCTAGTGTAACAGGTTGGTGTGGAGAGAGTGGAACGTTAGGCCTAGCTAGTGTAACAGGTTGGTGTGGAGAGAGTGGAACGTTAGGCCTAGCTAGTGTAACAGGTTGGTGTGGAGAGAGTGGAACGTTAGGCCTAGCTAGTGTAACAGGTTGGTGTGGAGAGAGTGGAACGTTAGGCCTAGCTAGTGTAACAGGTTGGTGTGGAGAGAGTGGAACGTTAGGCCTAGCTAGTGTAACAGGTTGGTTTGGAGGGTGAAGAGATTTGCCTAGCTAGTGAAATAGGTTGATGTGGAGATTTAGGCCTAGCAGGGAAACAGGATAGTGTGGAGAAGGTGGAGAGTTAGGTCGAGCTGGTCAAACAGGTTGGTGTGTGGAGTTAGGCGTAGCTAATGAAACAGTTGGTGTAGAGAGTGGAGAGTTATTAGAGTAAGGCGGAGGTAAAATGATCCTTGACTAGCCTCTCAAAGCACTTCAAAGCACTTCATGGTGACAGAAGTGAGTGCTACGGGGCGCTAGTCATTTAGTTCAGTTATCTTTGCCTTCTTGGGTACAGGAACAATGGTGGCCATCTTGAAGCATGTGGGGACAGCAGACTGGGATAGGGAGCGATTGAATATATTCGTAAACACACCAACAGCTGGTTTGCACATGCTCTAAGGACATGGCTAGGGCATTCGTCTGGGCCAGCAGCCTTGCGAGGGTTAACACGTTTAAATGTCTTACTCAGGTCGGACACGGAGAAAGAAAGGGGTTCTGCAGTTCTTGGTAGCGGGCTACGATGGTGGCACTGTATTATCTTCAAAGCGGCCAAAGAAGGTGTTTAGTTTGTCTGGAAGCGTGACGTCGGTGTCCGTGACGTGGCTGGTTTTAATTTTGTAGTCGGTGACCCTTCCAGATACGTCTCGTGTCTGAGCCATTGAATTTGAACTTTGTCCCGACATGTTGCTTGTTTGAATGTCATATGCTGCCGTGCATATATAAATACACTGTAGTTACAGTACATAGATTAAGGTCTGGGTAGTTTCCTGGCCATGGACCCAAAATATTGGTGTTTTGTTCCCCGAGCCACTTAGTTATCACTTTTGCCTTATGGCAAGGTGCTCCATCAAGCTGGAAAAGGCATTGTTCGTCACCAAACTGCTCCTGGATGGTTGGGAGAAATTGCTCTCGGAGGATGTGTTGGTACCATTCTTTATTCATGGCTGTGTTCTTAGGCAAAAATGTGAGTGAGCCCACTCCCTTGGCTGAGAAGCAACCCCACACATGAATGGTCTCAGGATGCTTTACTGTTGGCATGACACAGGACTGATGGTAGCGCTCACCTTGTCTTCTCCGGACAAGCTTTTTTCCGGATGGCTCAAACAATCGGAAAGGGGATTCATCAGAGAAAATGACTTCACCCCAGTCCTCAGCAGTCCAATCCCTGTACCTTTTGCAGCATATCAGTCTGTGCCTGATGTTTTTCCTGGAGAGAAGTGGCTTCTTTGCTGCCCTTCTTGACACCAGGCCATCCTCCAAAAGTCTTCGCCTCACTGTGCGTGCAGATGCACTCACACCTGCCTGCTGCCATTCTTGAGCAAGCTCTGTACTGGTGGTGCCTCGATCCCGCAGCTGAATCAACTTTAGGAGATGGTCCTGGCGCTTGCTGGACTTTCTTGGGTGCCCTGAAGCCTTCTTCACAACAATTGAACTGCTCTCCTTGAAGTTCTTGATGATTCACTAAATGGTTGATTTAGGTGCAATCTTACTGGCAGCAATATACTTGCCTGTGAAGCCCTTTTTGTGCGAAACAATGATGACGGCACGTGTTTCCTTGCAGGTAACCATGGTTGACAGAGGAAGAACAATGATTCCAAGCCCAACCCTCTTTTTAAAGCTTCCAGTCTGTTTTTTGAACTCAATCAGCATGAGAGAGTGATCTCCAGCCTTGTCCTCGTCAACACTCACACCTGTGTTAACGAGAGAATCACAGACATGATGTCAGCTGGTCCTTTTGTGGCAGGGCTGAAATGCATTGGAAATGTTTTTGGGGGATTCAGTTCATTTGCATGGCAAAGAGGGACTTTGCAATTAATTGCAATTCATCTGATCACTCTTCATAACATTCTGGAGTATATGCAAATTGCCATCATACAAACTGAGGCAGCAGACTTTGTGAAAATTAATATTTGTGTCATTCTCAAAACTTTTGGCCACGACTGTACTACGAGAGGACATCAATGTATTATGTGCCAGTCTAGAATTCAGCCAATGTCAGATTTATGATCTTAGTAAAGAGAAAATGGTGCTGAAAGGTACTGTAGACTCTGTTCATGGCAAGGTGGAGGTGGTGCAAAGGGAGCACAAACAACTTATAGAAACCTTGATGTACAGTGTTGGGACAATCTCATCTTCTCAGTGATACCAGAGAATGACAGCAGAGCGCACTGTCCGAGACTTGATGTCAAGTCCACTGAAACTGCCCACAGATTTCAGTGGTCCATAGAATGGGTAAGGTCTAGGAATGTGGCGGTCATGACATTTTGTCAGCTGGTTATTGTCACGCAAAATACTTCCGTAATTAACATAAACACATACAAGCCGCTCACGCGTGCCTTTGGAACATCTGTATTTAAAAAGTCTAATAAATCAATTTAATATACAGCATCCCAATACATCCATTATTTATTTTAGTCAGGTCAAAACAAACAATTTTAATTAAACTTATTTCAGAAGAACAGAACATGAGTTTTAGTTTAGTTTAGTTGATTTAATTCGACCATTTAAAAAAACAAGCACACATAAAACTTGAAAAAGCCATACATGCACATGAATGAAAACATTGAGGATAACACACTATAAAGTCTGGGACTTATTTCCATTGTGGCCCTCTTGAGACAAGATGGCTGGACAAGATTGAACACAGTAAAACAAAGTACGGCAGTGAAATAATAAAACAGAGAAGAAGAACATCTATCTCATCACTCCAGTTACATCATAGGGGTTATTCACATGGGCACAGAAGACATCAAACATATTTTTACTTTGTTTTTAAAGATGCCCATAGAGGATGTTGTTTTTATGGGTAGAGGCAACTCATTCCATTCTGAGGCTCCAGTATACAAGACCGTACCTTTCCCAGCATTACTCCTGAACCTGTATAAGCACACATCAGCAACACCTGATCTGGTGCTGTGATTGTGTGCATCCCTAACACGAGGAAAGTAATTACTTAGATATCTGGTCGCAGAACCATAAATACTCCTGTAAACCAAACCTAGTCTAATCTGGGACACCCTAGCCTCAACAGGCAGAACCATAAATACTCCTGTAAACCAAACCCAGTCTAATCTGGGACACCCTTGCCTCAGCAGGCAGGACCATAAATACTCCTGTAAACCAAACATAGTCTAATCTGGGACACCCTAGCCTCAACAGCCAGCCAGTTTAGTTTCTGAAAGCAGCTCCTGCCTATGTGAGTACGTGGACTCACCTTCAATACTACCCTGATCAGCTTATTCTGGGCTATCTGGAGCTTCCCCTTCATAAGTTTAGATAAGCCCCCAAACCAGGAAGTACTAGCATAGTCAAAGCCCGGAACATTTCCCAGTCTGCATGATCAAAACAATCTTGAAGCATGGATTCCGATTGGTCAGACCAGCGTTGAATGGTTCTAGTCACGGGTATATCCTGTTTGAGTTTCTGCCTATAGGACGGTAGGAGCAAGATGGAGTCATGGTCGGATTTGCCGAAGGGAAGGCGAGGGAGGGCCTTGTATGCATCACGGAAGTTAGAGTAGCAGTGTTCGAGGGTATTACCCACCAAGTACTGCAATCAATATGCTGATAGAATTTAGGTAGCCTTGTTCTCAATTTTTTTTTGTTAAAATCCCCAGCTGCACTAAATGCAGCCTCAGGATATATGGTTTCCAGTTTACATAGAAACCAGTGAGGTTCCTTGAGGGCCATCGTGGTGTCTGCTTGAGGGGGTATATACACAGCTGTGACAATAACTGACGAGATGTACACAGAGAGCTAATATTAATAATATGCATGTCAATCTCTCCTGGCTCAAAGTGGAGGAGAGATTAACTTCATCACTACTTGTGTTTGAGAGGTATTGACATGTTGAATGCACCGAGCTGTCTGTCTAAACTACTGGCACACAGCTCAGAAACCCATGCATACCCCACAAGAGGTTTCTTCACAGTCCCCAAGTCCAGAACAGACTATGGAAGGAGCACAGTACTACATAGAACCATGACTACATGGAACTCTATTCCACATCAATTAACTCATGCAAGCAGTAAAATTAGATTAAAAAAACTGATAAAAAAACCCTTATGGAACAGCGGAGACTGTGAAGCACCACAAACATAGGCACAGACACATGCACACACACACACACGATAGCATACGCGCTATACATACACATGGACTTTGTACAGTATATATGTGGTAGTGGTGGAGTAGGAGCCTGAGGGCACACAGTCTGTGAATGTATTGCAATGTTTTTAAAATGTTTTAAACGGCCTTCATTTTGCTGGACCCCAGGAAGAGTAGCTGCTGCCTTGGCAGGAACTAATGGGGATCCATAATAAACCCCAGGAAGAGTAGCTGCTGCCTTGGCAGGAACTAATGGGGATCCATAATAAACCCCAGGAAGAGTAGCTGCTGCCTTGGCAGGAACTAATGGGGATCCATAATAAACCCCAGGAAGAGTAGCTGCTGCCTTGGCAGGAACTAATGGGGATCCATAATAAACCCCAGGAAGAGTAGCTGCTGCCTTGGCAGGAACTAATGGGGATCCATAATAAACCCCAAGAAGAGTAGCTGCTGCCTTGGCAGGAACTAATGGGGATCCATAATAAACCCCAGGAAGAGTAGCTGCTGCCTTGGCAGGAACTAATGGGGATCCATAATAAACCCCAGGAAGAGTAGCTACTGCCTTGGCAGGAACTAATGGGGATCCATAATAAACCCCAAGAAGAGTAGCTGCTGCCTTGGCAGGAACTAATGGGGATCCATAATAAACCCCAGGAAGAGTAGCTGCTGCCTTGGCAGGAACTAATGGGGATCCATAATAAACCCCAGGAAGAGTAGCTGCTGCCTTGGCAGGAACTAATGGGGATCCATAATAAACCCCAAGAAGAGTAGCTGCTGCCTTGGCAGGAACTAATGGGGATCCATAATAAACCCCAGGAAGAGTAGCTGCTGCCTTGGCAGGAACTAATGGGGATCCATAATAAACCCCAGGAAGAGTAGCTGCTGCCTTGGCAGGAACTAATGGGGATCCATAATAAACCCCAAGAAGAGTAGCTGCTGCCTTGGCAGGAACTAATGGGGATCCATAATAAACCCCAGGAAGAGTAGCTGCTGCCTTGGCAGGAACTAATGGGGATCCATAATAAACCCCAGGAAGAGTAGCTGCTGCCTTGGCAGGAACTAATGGGGATCCATAATAAACCCCAGGAAGAGTAGCTGCTGCCTTGGCAGGAACTAATGGGGATCCATAATAAACCCCAGGAAGAGTAGCTGCTGCCTTGGCAGGAACTAATGGGGATCCATAATAAACCCCAGGAAGAGTAGCTGCTGCCTTGGCAGGAACTAATGGGGATCCATAATAAACCCCAGGAAGAGTAGCTGCTGCCTATGATTACACCATGAGTCATTAATCATGAAGCATACACTCCCGCCCTTCTTCCCAGAGAGGTGTTTATCGCTGTCGTCGTGGTACTAAATCTTTCTAAAACTAAAAGCATTTTATTTGGGACAAACCATTCACTAAACCCTAAAGCTCAACTAAATCTTGTAATGATTAATGTGGAAATGAAGCAAGTTAAGGTGACTCAACTGCTTGGTGTAACCCTGGATAGTAAACTGTTATGGTAAAAACATACGGAGGCAACGGTAGTTAAGATGGTCTGTCCGTAATAAAGTGCTGCTCTACTTTCGTGTCATCGCTAGTCCGACAGGCCCTAGTTTTGTCACACCTGGACTACTGCCCAGTCATATGGTCAAGTGAATCAACATCAATGACATGCATGTCAATCTCTCCTGGATAAAAGTAGAGTAGAGATGAACTGCATAACTACTTGTCTTTGTTAGAGGTATTGACATGATGAAAGCACCAAACTGTTTGTTAAAAAGACTAACACATAGCTAACTAACACTACCTACAGCTTGACTGGTATTTTATTTTTTTATTTAACCTTTGTTTAACTAGGCAAGTCAGTTAAGAACAAATTCTTACTTACAGTGACAGCCTAGGAAGAGTGGACTAACTGCCTTGTTCAGGGGCAGAACGATGTTTACCTTGTCAGCTCGGGATTCTAACCACTAGGCTACCTGCCACCCCTGTGGTAGAGTCAGGCAGAGCTCTGCTTTACAGATGTATATATTTAGATGGGGCTCTAATTTTAGGACACTCTTCATTCAAAATTCAAAAAGTAAAGCACATCTGAGATATTCTTTTGCAGGTGCCTGGTAACAGTTGAATAAGATGACAAAAAAGAAGAAACCCGCACACTGCTCTTGATAGTATCACTGATCTTTAATAAGCTTTACGTTTCAGCCTCAAAGCCTTCCTCAGAGCTTTTGTGAGTTTTTTAAATTAGCAACCGTATGTAAACATAACTTAACCCACATCCATTCAATGCATTTAATGGGGTTGGAGTTGAGGGATATTTGTTTTTAAATTTAAGCCCAAAAGCAAATTCTGTTTCAGAGTTAACAACTCCTCGATTAATACCTATTGTAGTTTAGTCAATCAAGAAGCAATGTAAGTCTATATACTGGGGCTCCTGAGTTGCGCAGTGGACTAAGGCACTGTATCTTAGTGCTAGAGGCGTCACTACATACCTGGTTCGATTACAGGCTGTATCACAACCGGCCCTGATTGGGAGTCCCATAGGGCGGCACACAATTGGCCCAGTGTCGTCCGGGTTTGGCCGAGGTAGGCCGTCATTGTAAATAAGAATTTGTTCTTAACTGACTTGCCTGGTTAAATAAAAGTACAAATATATGTACATACAGTTGAAATCGGAAGTTCACATACACTTTGAAATCAAATGTCTTGTTAACAAACTATAGTTTTGGCAAGTCGGTTAGGACATCTACTTTGTGCATGACACAAGTAATTTTTCCAACAATTGTTTACAGACAGATTATTTCACTTATAATTCACTGTATCACAATTCCAGTGGGTCAGAAGTTTACATATACTAAGTTGACTGTGCCTTTAAACAGCTTGGAAAATTCCAGAAAATGATGTCATGTCTTTAGAAGCTTCTGATAGGTTAATTGACATCATTTGAGACAATTGAAGGTTTACCTGTGGATGTATTTCAAGGCCTACCTTCCAACTCCGTGCCTCTTTGACATCATGAGAAAATCAAAAGAAATCAGCAAAGACCTCAGAAAAAAATGTGTAGACCTACACAAGTCTGGTTCATCCTTGGGAGCAATTTCCAAACGCCTGAAGGTACCACGTTCATCTGTACAAACAATAGTACGCAAGTATAAACACCATGAGACCACGCAGCCGTCATACCGCTCAGGAAGGAGACGCGTTCTGTCTCCTAGAGATGAACGTACTTTGGTGCGAAAGTGCAAATCAATCCCAGAACAACAGCAAAGGACCCTGTGAAGATGCTGGAGGAAACAGGTACAAAAGTATCTATATCCACAGTAAAACGAGTCCTATATCGACATAATCTGAAAGGCCACTCAGCAAGGAAGAAGCCACTGCTCCAAAATCGCCATATAAAAGCCAGACTACGGTTTGCAACTGCACATGGGGACAAAGATCGCACTTTCTGGAGAAATGTCCTCTGGTCTGATGAAACAAAAATAGAACTGTTTGGCAATAATGACCATCGTTGTGTTTGGAGGAAAAAGGGGGATGCTTGCAAGCCGAAGAACACCATCCCAACCGTGAAGCACGGGGGTGGCAGCATCATGTTGTGGGGGTGCTTTGCTGCAGGAGGGACTGGTGCACTTCACAAAATAGATGGCTTCATGAGAAAGGAAAATTATGTGGATATATTGAAGTAACATCTCAAGATATCAGTCAGGAAGTTAAAGCTTGGTCAGAAATGGGTCTTCCAAATGGACAATGACCCCAAGCATACTTCCAAAGTTGTGGCAAAATGGCTTAAGGACAACAAAGTCAAATTATTGGAGTCGCCATCACAAAGCCCTGACCTCAATCCAAAAGAAAATTTGTGGGCAGACCTGAAAAAGCGTGTGCGAGTACGGAGGCCTACAAACCTGACTCAGTTACACCAGCTCTGTCACGAGGAATGGGCCAAAAGTCACCCAACTTATTGTGGGAAGCTTGAGGAAGGCTACCCAAAACGTTTGACCCAAGTCAAACAATTTTAAGGCAATGCTACCAAATACTAATTGAGTTTATGTAAACTTCTGACCAACTGGGAATGTGATGAAATAAATAAATAAATCATTCTCTCTACTATTATTCTGACATTTCACATTCTTAAAATAAAGTGGTGATCCTAACTGACCTAAGACAGGGATTTCACTCGGACTTCAACTGTATTTAAAAAAAGAATATATGAGACAAACAAACCACAGTCAGAAGAACCTCACCGGGACAGAAGAACAGGCCCTTAATGAACTAATGAAACATCTTTGGTTATCAAACCTGCAGACAAGAGGGGTGATGTGGTCGTTTTAGACTATGAAAAATACAAAGTAGAGATTCAGAGACAACTCAGTAATGAACGTTTCTATAGAAAACTGAGTGTTGATTCCACACAGGTGTTCCAAAGGGATATATGCTCTAATCTGGAGCCCTAATAAACAACATTATCTCAAAACATAAATATAAATACCTTTGCAGCGAATGTGCCATACGTCCATGCCCGTACATTTTGACGAAATTACTCAAACCTTAAACACAACAAGGCAACTATCAGACCAGTGGTGGCAGGAATAGGATCAATGCCATTGTAGAACTTTGTAGACTCGTATTAAAAGTAATATGCAAGCATTGCCATCACATGTGAAAGTCTCTATAGACTTCATAAACAAGATCTCACCAATAAATGGTTTAACAGTAGACTGTATTTTGGTCACATTAGATGTTGAGAGTCTATATCTCAGCATTCCCCAGCCCTAGCTCACTACTTGAGAAACAGATACTAACAAATACCCACCAACACACTTTATTCTAGAAATGGCTGAATATGTTTTGATGTATACAGTGGGAAGAACATATATGTGAACCCTTCAGAATGATTTCTGCATAAATTGGCCATAACATTTGACCTGATCTTCATCTAAGTCACAACAATAGACAAAGAGAGTCTGCTTAAACTAATAACGCACAAACAATTATAATTGTCATGTCTTTATTGAACCCACCGTGTAAACATTCACAGTGCAGGTTGGGGAAAGTATGTGAACCCTTGGATTTAATAACAGGTTGACCCTACTTTGGCAGCAATAACCTCAACCAAACGTTTTCTGTAGTTGTGGATCAGACCTGCACAACGGTCAGGAGGAATTTTGGACCATTCCTCTTTACAAAACTGTTTCAGTTCAGCAATATTCTTGGGATCTCTGGTGTGAACCGCTCTCTTGAGGTCATGCCACAGCATCTCAATCGGGTTGAGGTCAGGACTCTGACTGGGCCACTCCAGAAGGCGTATTTTCTTCTGCTCAAGCCATTCTGTTGTTGATTTACTTATGTCTAATGGGTTGATGTCCTGTTGCATCACCCAACTTCTGTTGAGCTTCAATTGGCGGACAGATAGCCTTATATTCTCCTGCAAAATGTCTTGATAAACTTGGGAATACATTTTTCCATCAATGATAGCAAGCTGTCCAGGCCCTGAGGCAGGAAAGCAGCCCCAAACCATGATGCTCCCTCCACCATACTTTACAGTTGGGATGAGGTTTTGATGTTGGTGTGCTGTGCCTTTTTTTATCCACACATAGTTTTGTGTGTTCCTTCCAAACAACTCAACTTTAGTTTCATCTGTCCTCATAATATTTTGCCAGTAGCGCTGTGGAATATCCAGGTGCTCTTTTGTGAACTTCATATGTGCAGCAATGCTTTTTTTGGACAGCAGTGGCTTCTTTCATGAACACCATTCTTGTTTAGTGTTTTACATATCGTAGACTCATCAACAGAGATGTTAGCATCTTCCAGAGATTTCTGTAAGTCTTTAGCTGACACTAGGATTCTTCTTAACCTCCATGAACATTCTGCGCTGTGCTCTTGCAGTCATCTTTGCAGGACGGCCACTCCTAAGGGAGAATAGCAACAGTGTTGAAATTTCTCCATTTATAGACAATTTCGACTCTGTCAATCATCGCATTCTTATCGGCAGACTCAACAGCCTTGGTTTCTCAAATGACGGCCTCGCCTGGTTCACCAACTACTTCTCAGACAGAGTTCAGTGTGTCAAATTGGAGGGCCTGTTGTCTGGCAGTCTCTATGGGGGTGCCACAGGGTTCAATTCTCGGGCCGACTCTTTTCTCTGTATACGTCAATGATGTCGCTCTTGCGGCTGGTGATTCTCTGATCCACTTCTACGCAGACGACACCATTCTGTATACTTCTGGCCCTTCTTTGGACACTGTGTTAACTCCAGACGAGCTTCAATTCCATACAACTCTCCTTCTGTGGCTTCCAACAGCTCTTAAATGCAAGTAAAACTAAATGCATGCTCTTAAACCGATCACTGCCCGCACCTGCCCGCCCGCCAAGCATCACTACTCTGGACGGTTCTGACTGAATATGTGGACAACTACAAATACCTAGGTGTCTGGTTAGAATGTAAACTCTCCTTCCAGACTCATATTAAACATCTCCAATCCGAAGTTAATTCTAGAATCGGCTTCCTATTTTGCAACAAAGCATCCTTCACTCATGCTGCCAAACAAACCCTTGTAAAACTGACCATACTACCAATCCTCGACTTCGGTGATGTCATTTACAAAATAGCCTCCAACATTTACTCAGCAAATTGGATGCAGTCTATCACAGTGCCATCCGTTTTGTCACCAAAGCCCCATATACTACCCCCCACTGCGACCTGTATGCTCTCGTTGGCTGGCCCTCGTTTCATATTCGTCGCCAAACCCACTGGCTCCAGGTCATCTATAAGTTTGCTAGGTCTTTGCTAGGCTGCCTTATCTCAGCTCACTGGTCACCATAGCAGCACCCACCCGTAGCACGCGCTCCAGCAGGTATATTTCACTGGTCACCCCCAAAGCTAATTCCTTGTTTGTCCGCCTTTCCTTCCAGTTCTCTGCTGCCAATGACTGGAACGAATTGCAAAAATCACTGAAGCTGGAGACTCATATCTCGCTCATTAACTTTAAGCATCAGCTATCAGAGCATCTTACAAATCATTGCATCTGTACATAGCCCATCTGTAAATAGCCCATCCAACTACCTCATCCCCATATTGTTATTTAAAAAAAATGCACCCCAGTATCTCTACTTGCACATTTATCTTCTGCACATCTATCACTCGTGTTTATTTGCTCAATTGTAATTATTTTGCCACTACGGCCTATTTTTTGCCCTGCCTCCCTAATCTTACTTCATCTTACTTCATTTGCACAAACTGTATATAGATTTTTTCTATTGTGTTATTGACTGTACGCTTGTTTATTCCATGTGTAACTCTGTGTTTTTGTTTGTGTCGCACTGCTTTACTTTATCTTGGCCAGGTTGCAGTTGTAAATGAGAACTTGTTCTCAACTGGCCTACCTGGTTAAATGAAGGTGATCTGGTCTACCTGGTTAAATAAAGGTGATCTGGTCTACCTGGTTAAATAAAGGTGATCTGGTCTACCTGGTTAAATAAAGGTGATCTGGTCTACCTGGTTAAATAAAGGTGATCTGGTCTACCTGGTTAAATAAAGGTGATCTGGTCTACCTGGTTAAATAAAGGTGATCTGACCTACCTGGTTAAATAAAGGTGATCTGGTCTACCTGGTTAAATAAAGGTGATCTGGCCTACCTGGTTAAATAAAGGTGATCTAGCCTACCTGGTTAAATAAAGGTGATCTAGCCTACCTGGTTAAATAAAGGTGATCTGGCCTACCTGGTTAAATAAAGGTGATCTGGTCTACCTGGTTAAATAAAGGTGATCTGGCCTACCTGGTTAAATAAATGTGATCTGGTCTACCTGGTTAAATAAAGGTGATCTGGTCTACCTGGTTAAATAAAGGTGATCTGGCCTACCTGGTTAAATAAATGTGATCTGGTCTCCCTGGTTAAATAAAGGTGATCTGGCCTACCTGGTTAAATAAAGGTGATCTGGCCTACCTGGTTAAATAAAGGTGATCTGGTCTACCTGGTTAAATAAAGGTGATCTGGTCTACCTGGTTAAATAAAGGTGATCTGGTCTACCTGGTTAAATGAAGGTGATCTGGTCTACCTGGTTAAATAAAGGTGATCTGGTCTACCTGGTTAAATACAGGTGATCTGGTCTACCTGGTTAAATAAAGGTGATCTGGTCTACCTGGTTAAATAAAGGTGATCTGGTCTACCTGGTTAAATAAAGGTGATCTGGTCTACCTGGTTAAATAAAGGTGATCTGGCCTACCTGGTTAAATAAAGGTGATCTGGTCTACCTGGTTAAATAAAGGTGATCTAGCCTACCAGGTTAAATAAAGGTGATCTAGCCTACCTGGTTAAATAAAGGTGATCTGGTCTACCTGGTTAAATAAAGGTGATCTGGTCTACCTGGTTAAATAAAGGTGATCTGGTCTACCTGGTTAAATAAAGGTGATCTGGTCTACCTGGTTAAATAAAGGTGATCTGGTCTACCTGGTTAAATAAAGGTGATCTGGTCTACCTGGTTAAATAAAGGTGATCTGGCCTACCTGGTTAAATAAAGGTGATCTGGCCTACCTGGTTAAATAAAGGTGATCTGGTCTACCTGGTTAAATAAAGGTGATCTAGCCTACCTGGTTAAATAAAGGTGATCTAGCCTACCTGGTTAAATAAAGGTGATCTAGCCTACCTGGTTAAATAAAGGTGATCTGGTCTACCTGGTTAAATAAAGGTGATCTGGTCTACCTGGTTAAATAAAGGTGATCTGGTCTACCTGGTTAAATAAAGGTGATCTAGCCTACCTGGTTAAATAAAGGTGATCTGACCTACCTGGTTAAATAAAGGTGATCTGACCTACCTGGTTAAATAAAGGTGATCTGGCCTACCTGGTTAAATAAAGGTGATCTGGTCTACCTGGTTAAATAAAGGTGATCTGGTCTACCTGGTTAAATAAAGGTGATCTGGTCTACCTGGTTAAATAAAGGTGATCTGGTCTACCTGGTTAAATAAAGGTGATCTGGCCTACCTGGTTAAATAAAGGTGATCTGGCCTACCTGGTTAAATAAAGGTGATCTGGTCTACCTGGTTAAATAAAGGTGATCTGGTCTACCTGGTTAAATAAAGGTGATCTGGTCTACCTGGTTAAATAAAGGTGATCTAGCCTACCTGGTTAAATAAAGGTGATCTGGCCTACCTGGTTAAATAAAGGTGATCTGGTCTACCTGGTTAAATAAAGGTGATCTAGTCTACCTGGTTAAATAAAGGTGATCTGGTCTACCTGGTTAAATAAAGGTGATCTGGTCTACCTGGTTAAATAAAGGTGATCTGGTCTACCTGGTTAAATAAAGGTGATCTAGCCTACCTGGTTAAACAAAGGTGATCTAGCCTACCTGGTTAAATAAAGGTGATCTGGTCTACCTGGTTAAATAAAGGTGATCTAGTCTACCTGGTTAAATAAAGGTGATCTGGCCTACCTGGTTAAATAAAGGTGATCTGGCCTACCTGGTTAAATAAAGGTGATCTGGTCTACCTGGTTAAATAAAGGTGATCTAGTCTACCTGGTTAAATAAAGGTGATCTGGTCTACCTGGTTAAATAAAGGTGATCTGGTCTACCTGGTTAAATAAAGGTGATCTGGTCTACCTGGTTAAATAAAGGTGATCTAGCCTACCTGGTTAAACAAAGGTGATCTGGTCTACCTGGTTAAATAAAGGTGATCTGGTCTACCTGGTTAAATAAAGGTGATCTGGTCTACCTGGTTAAATAAAGGTGATCTGGTCTACCTGGTTAAATAAAGGTGATCTGGCCGACCTGGTCTGTAATACGGGCTAGGGTTAGGGTTAGGCCTGGGGTTAGGGTTAGGGTTAGGGTTAGGGGTTAGGGTTAGGGTTAGGGGTTAGGGTTAGGGGTTAGGGTTAGGGTTAGGGGTTAGGGTTAGGGGTTAGGGTTAGGGGTTAGGGTTAGGGTTAGGGGTTAGGGTTAGGGTTAGGGTTAGGGTTAGGGTTAGGGTTAGGGTTAGGGTTAGGGTTAGGGGTTAGGGTTAGGGTTAGGGGTTAGGGTTAGGGTTAGGGTTAGGCCTGGCTGGGGGCTAGGGTTAGGGTTAGGGTTAGGGTTAGGGTTAGGGGTTAGGGGTTAGGGTTAGGGTTAGGCCTGGCTGGGGGCTAGGGTTAGGGTTAGGGTTAGGGTTAGGGTTAGGGTTAGGGTTAGGCCTGGCTGGGGGCTTGCTGCCCATGGTGATCCCTTTCTTTTTTGTTGAAATATGTTGAAAATATTTTGTATGTTTGGTTGTGTGTATTTGTGTTATTTGTTTCAGTGGTTGTGTGATTGTGTATATTTTCAATGTGTTTCAGTGGCTGTGTGATTGTGTATGTTTTCTGTATGTGACTGTTTACGATTATTTATTTCTCTCTGTTTTCACATAATTTCTCTACTGTCTCTGTTCTCACCTGCCTCTGCTGTCCCTCCCCGTCTCTCCCTGAAGTCAACCTTCCCCTTTATCATCTCCAGTTTCATGTAGCTCTTATCCAGAGACTTAGTCAGACCTATCCCTTTATCATCTCCAGTTTCATGTAGCTCTTATCCAGAGACTTAGTCAGACCTATCCCTTTATCATCTCCAGTTTCATGTAGCTCTGGCTTACAATAGATTTCTTATTTTTCCCAATAAAAATTCCTTTGTCTTTACTTACTGACTTCATTGTCCCCATGGGGAAATTTTGTTGCAGTGTCATGTACACATTTAAAGTGGCGTTTAAATACAAAACAAAATTGACAATACACTTCATAACAGTTTACGTACCAAGAATAAGAAATAAAACATTTAAAAAAAAAGAAAAGACCAGCCTTCCTGGGCCTTACGAGTCGATAATGGAAACATTATCCCGAGCTATTAGGTTACCTGTGTGTTGAGTCTCCCTCTAGGCTGCAACGGTCTTGTGGTTACCTTGTGTTTGTTGTCTCCCTCTGGTTGGCACCGTGTCCTTGGTTTACCTGTGTTTGTCCTCCACTCGAGCTGCAAACCGTGTCTGTGTTACCTGTGTGTTCGTCTCCCTCTAGTCTGCACCGTGTCTGTGGTTACCTGTGTGTTGTCTCCCTCTGGCTGCACCGTGTCTGTGGTTCCTTGTGTTTGTCTCCCTCTAGGCTCACCGTGTCTGTGGTTACCTGTGTGTTGTCTCTCCTATGCTGCACCGTGTCTGTGTTACCTGTGTGTTGTCTCCCTGCTAGGCTGCACCACCTGTCCTGTGGTTACCTGTGTGTTGTCTCCCCTCTAGGCTGCCCGTGTCTGTGTGTTACCTGTGTGTTTAGTCTCCCTCTAGGCTGCACCGTGTCTGTGGTTACCTGTGTGTTAGGTCTCCCTCTAGGCTGCACCGTGTCTGTGGTTTACCTGTGTTGTCTCCCCTCTAGGCTGCACCGTGTCTGTGGTTACCTGTGTGTTGTCTCCCTCTAGGCTGCAACCTTGTCTTGGTTACCTGTGTGTTTAGTCTTCCTCTAGTGCTGCACCGTGTCTGTGGTTACCTGTGTGTTGTCTCCTCTCTGGCTGCACCGTGTCTGTGGTTACCTGTGTGTTAGTCTCCTCTAGGCTGCACCGTGTCTGTGTGTTACCTGTGTGTTGTCTCCCTCTAGGCTGCACCGTGTCTGTGGTTACTGTGTGTTAGTCTCCCTCTAGCTGCACCGTGTCTGTGTGTTACCTGTGTGTTAGTCTCCCTCTAGGCTGCACCTGTCTGTGTTACCTGTGTGTTAGTCTCCTCTAGGCTTGCACGTGTCTGTGTTACCTGTGTGTTAGTCTCCCTCTGGGCTGCAGCCCGTGTCTGTGGTTACTGTGTGTTTATCTCCCTCTAGGGCTGCACCGTGTCTGGTTACCTGTGTGTTTAGTCTCCCTCTAGGCTGCACCGTGTCTGTTGGTTACCTGTGTGTTAGTCTCCCTCTAGGCTGCACCGTGTCTGTGGTTACCTGGTGTTGTCTCCCTCTAGGCTGCACGTGCTTGGTTACCTGTTGTTAGTCTCCTCCTAGCTGCACCGTGTCTGTGTTTACCTGTGTGTTGTCTCCCTCTAGGCTGCACCGTGTCTGTGGTTACCTGTGTGTTAGTCTTCCTCTAGGCTGCACCGTGTCTGTTGGTTACCTGTTGTGTTGTCTCCCTCTAGGCTGCACCGTGTCTGTGGTTACATTGTGTGTTGTCTCCCCTCTAGGCTGCACCGTGTCTGTGTTACCTTGTGTGTTTAGTTTCCTCTAGCGCAACCGTGTCTGTGGTTACCTGTGTGTTTGTCTCCCTCTAGGCTGCACCGTGTCTGTGGTTACCTGTGTGTTTGTCTCCCTCTAGGCTGCACGTGTCTGTGGTTACCATGTGTGTTGTCTCCCTCTAGGCTGCACCGTGTCTGGGTTACCTGTGTGTTGTCTCCTCTAGCTGCACCGGTGCTTGGTTTACCTGTGTGTTAGTCTCCCTCTAGGCTGCACCGTGTCTGTGGTTACTGTGTGTTGTCTCCCTCTGCCTGCACCGTGTCTGTGGTTACCTGTGTGTTGTCTCCCTCTAGGCTGCACCGTGTCTGTGTTTACCTGTGTGTTTATCTTCCCTCTAGGCTGCACCCGTGTCTGTGTGTTACCTGTGTGTTTGTCCTCCTCTAGGTGCACCGTGTCTGTGGTTACTGTGTGTTTATCTCCTCTAGGCTGCACCGTGTCTGTTTACCTGTGGTAGTCTTCCTCTAGGCTGCACCGTGTCTGTGGTTACCTGTGTGTGTTAGTCTCCCTCTAAGGCTGCACCGTGTCTGTGGTTACCTTGTTGTTAGTCTCCTCTAGGCTGCACCGTGTCTGGTTACCTGTGTGTTAGTCCTCCTCTAGGCTGCACCGTGTCTGGGGTACGTGGAGAGGGGCGAAGCCGTGTCTGTGGTTACCTGTGTGTTAGTCTCCCTCTAGTGCACGTGCTGTGGTTACCTGTGTGTTAGTCTCCCTCTAGCTGCACCGTGCTGGTACCTGTGTGTTAGTCTCCCTCTAGCTGCACGTGTCTGTGGTACCTGTGTGTTAGTCTTCCCTCTAGGCTGCACCGTGTCTGTGGTTACCTTTGTGTTTGTCTCCCTCTAGGCTGCACCGTGTCTGTGGTTACCTGTTGTGTTAGTCTTCCTCTAGGCTGCACCGTGTCTGTGGTTACCTGTGTGTTGTCTCCCCTAGGCTGCACCGTGTCTGTGGTTACCTGTGTGTTTCTTCCCTTAGGCTGCCCGTGTCTGTGGTTACCTGTGTGTTGTCTCCTCTAGGCTGCACCGTGTCTGTGGTTACCTGTGTGTTGTCTCCCTCTAGGCTGCACCGTGTCTGTGGTTACCTGTTGTGTTGTCTCCCTCTAGGCTGCACCGTGTCTGTGGTTACATGTGTTGTTGTCTCCCTCTAGGCTGCACCGTGTCTGTGGTTACCTGTGTGTTGTCTCCCTCTAGGCTGCACCGTGTCTGTGGTTACCTGTGTGTTAGTCCCCCTCTCTAGGCTGCACCGTTTCCTGTGGTTACCTGTGTGTTAGTCTCCCTCTAGGCTGCACCGTGTCTGTGGTTTACCTTGTGTTAGTCTCCCTCTAGGCTGCACCGTGCTGGTGTTACATGTGTGTTGTCCCTCCCTCTAGGCACCGTGTCTGTGGTTACCTGTGTGTTAGTCTTCCTCTAGGCTGCACCGTGTCTGTGGTTACTGTGTGTTGTCCCCCCTCTAGGCTGCACCGTGTCTGTGGTTACCTGTGTGTTGCTCCCTCTAGGGCGCACCGTGTCTGTGGTTACATGTGTGTTGTCTCCTCTATGCTGCACCGTGTCTGTGGTTACCTGTGTGTTTGTCTCCCTCTAGGCTGCACCGTGTCTGTGGTTACCTGTGTGTTAGTCTCCCTCTAGGCTGCACCGTGTCTGTGGTTACCTGTGTGTTGTCGCCTCCTGGCCTGCACCGTGTCTGTGGTTACCTGTGTGTTGTCTCCCTCTAGGCTGCACCGTGTCTGTGGTTACCTTGTGTGTTGTCTCCCTCTAGACTGCACCGTGTCTGTGGTTACCTGTGTGTAGTCCCCCTAGCGCACCGTGTCTGTGGTTTCCTGTGGTGTCTCCCTCTAGGCTGCACCGTGTCTTGGTTACATGTGTGTATGTCTCCCCTCTAGGCTGCACCGTGTCTGTGTTTACCTGTGTGTTGTCTCCCTCTAGGCTGCACCGTGGGGTGGGTGTCGGCTCCTGTGGGTTACCTGTGTGTTAGTCTCCCTCTAGCTGCACCTGTCTGTGTTACCTGTGTGTTGTCTCCTCTGGCTGCACCGGTCTGTGTGTCCTGTGTGTTTCTCCCCTCTAGGCTGCACCGTGGTCTGTGGTTACTGTGTGTTGTCTCCCTCTAGGCTGCACGTGTCTGTGGTTAACCTGTGTGTTGTCTCCCTCTAGGCTGCACCGTGTGCTGTGGTTACCTGTGTGTTGTCTCCTCTAGGAGGGGGCTGCACCGTGTCTGTGTGTTTACCTGTGGTGTGTCTCCCTCTCTGTGCTGCACCGTGTCTGTGGTTACTGTGTGTTAGTCTCCCTCTAGGCTGCACCGTGTCTGTGGTTACCTGTGTGTTAGTCTCCCTCTAGGCTGCACCGTGTCTGTGGTTACCTGTGTGTTAGTCTCCCTCTAGGCTGCCCACCGTGTCCTGTGGTTACCTGTGTGTTAGATCTCCCTCTAAGCTGCACCGTGTCTGTGGTTACCATGTGTGTTATGTCTCCCTCTAGGCTGCACCGTGTCTGGTGTTACCTGTGTGTTAGTCTCCCTCTAGCTGCACCGTGTCTGTGGTTACCTGTGTGTTGTCTCCCTCTAGGCTGCACCGTGTCTGTGTTACCTGTGTGTTGTCTCCCTCTAGGCTGCACCGTGTCTGTGGTTACCTGTGTGTGTCTCCTCTGGCTCACCGGTCGTGGTACTTGTGTTTAGCTCCCTCTAGCCTGCACCGTGTCTGTGGTTACATGTGGGTTGTCTCCCTCTAGGCTGCACCGTGTCTCGTGGTTACCTGTGTGTTGTCTCCTCTAGGCTGCACGTGTCTGTGGTTACCTGTGTGTTAGTCCCCTCCTAGCTGCACTGGTCTGTGGTTACCTGTGTGTTTGTCTCCCTTAGGCTGCACCGTGTCTGTGGTTACCTGTGTGTTAGTCTCCCTCTAGGCTGCACCGTGTCTGTGGTTTACCTGTGTGTTAGTTCTCCCTCTAGCTGCACCGTGTCTGTGGTTACCTGTGTGTTGTCTCCCTCTAGGCTGCACCGTGTCTGTGGTTACCTGTTGTTTTAGTCTCCCTCTAGGCTGCACCGTGTCTGTGGTTTACCTGTGTGTAGTCTCCCCTCTAGGCTGCACCGTGTCTGTGTTACATGTTGTGTTGTCTCCCCTCTAGCGCTGCACCGTGTCTGTGGTTACCTGTGTGTTGTCTCCCTCTAGGCTGCACCGTGTCTGTGGTTACATGTGTGTTAGTCTCCCTCTAGGCTGGCACCGTGTCTGTGGTTACCTGTGTGTTAGTCTCCCTCTAGGCTGCACCGTGTCTGTGGTTACTTGTGTTAGTCTCTCTATGGCTGCACCGGTCTGTGTTAATGTGTGTAGCCTTCCTCTAGGCTGCACCGTGTCTGTGACCTGTGTGTTTCTTCCTCTGCTGCTGTTTACGTGTGTCTCCCTCTAGCTGCCCGTGTCTGTGGTTTACCTGTGTGTTGTCTTCCCTCTAGGCTGCACCGTGTCTGGTGTTACATGTGTGTTAGTCTCCTCTGGCTGCACCGTGTCTGTGGTTACCTGTGTGTTGTCTCCCTCTAGGCTGCACCGTGTCTGTTGGTTCCTGTGGTTGTCTCCTCTACTGCACGTGTCTGTTGTTACTGTGTGTTAGTCTCCTCTAGGCTGCACCGTGTCTGTGGTTACTGTGTGTTAGTCTCCTCTAGGCTGCACCGTGTCTGTGGTTACCTGTGTGTTTAGATCTCCCTCTAGGCTGCACCGTGTCTGTGGTTTCCTGTGTGTTTGTCTCCCTCTAGGCTGCACCGTGGTCTGGTTACCTGTGTGTTGTTCTCCCTCTAGGCTGCACCGTGTCTGTGGTTACCTGTGTGTATGTCCTCCCCTCTAGGCTTGCACCGTGTCCTGTGGGTTACCTGTGTGTTGTCTCCCTCTAGGCTGCACCGTGGTCTGTGGTTACATGTGTGTTAGTCTCCCTCTAGGCTGCACCGTGTCTGTGGTTACCTGTGTGTTGTCTCCCTCTAGCTGCACCGTGTCTGTGGTTACCTGTGTGTTGTCTCCCTCTAGGCTGCACCGTGTCTGTGGTTACATGTGTGGTTAGTCTCCTCTAGGCTGCACCGTGTCTGTGGTTACCTGTTGTGTTAGTCTCCTCTAGGCTGCACCGTGTCTGGTGGTACCTTGTGTTGTCTCCCTCTAGGCTGCACCGTGTCCTGTGTTACCTGTGTGTTAGTCTCCCTCTAGGCTGCACCCCTCGTGTCTGTGGTTACCTTGTGTTTGTCTCCCTCTAGGCTGCACCGTGTCTGTGGTTACCTAGTGGTTGTCTCCCTCTAGGCTGCACCGTGTCTGTGGTTACCTGTGTGTTTGTCTCCCTCTAGGCTGCACGTGTCTGTGGTTACCTGTGTGTTAGTCTCCCTCTAGGCTGCACGTGTCTGTGGTTACCTTGTTGTAGTCTCCCTCTAGCTGCACCGTGTCTGTGGTTTACCTGTGTGTTGTCTCCCTCATGCTGCACCGTGTCTGTGGTTACCTGTGTGTTAGTCTCCCTCTAGGCTGCACCGTGTCTGTGGGTTACCTGTGTGTTTGTCTCCCTCTAGCTGCACGTGTCCTGTGGTTACATGTGTGTTAGTCCTCCCTCTAGGCTGCACCGTGTCTGTGGTTTACCTGTGTGTTAGTCTCCCTCTAGGCTGCACCGTGCCTGTGGTTACCTGTGTGTAGTCTCCCTCTAGGCTGCACCGTGTCTGTGGTTTACCTGTGTGTTGTCTCCCTCTAGGCTGCACCGTGTCTGTGGTTACCTGTGTGTTGTCCTCCCTCTAGGCTGCACGTGTCTGTGGTTACCTGTGTGTTGTCCTCTCTAGGCTGCCACCGTGTCTGTGGTTACATGTGTGTTGTCTCCCTCTAGGCTGCACCGTGTCTGTGTTACCTGTGTGTTGTCTCCTCTAGCTGCATCGTGTTGTGGGTACTGTTTTTAGTCTCCTCTAGGTCTGCACCGTGTCTGTGGTTAACCTGTGTGTTAGTCTCTCCTCTAGGCTGCACCGTGTCTGTGTTACCTGTGTGTAGTCTCCCTCTGCTGCACCGTGCTGGGTTACATTGTGTTGTCCTCCCTCTAGCTGCACCGTGTCTGTGGTTACCTGTGTGTTGTCTCCCTCTAGGCTGCACCGTGTCTGTGGTTACCTGTGTGTTAGTCTCCTCTCTAGGCTTGCACCGTGCTGTGGTTACATGTGTGTTAGTCCTCCCTCTAGGCTGCACCGTGTCTGTGGTTACCTGTGTGTAGTCTCCCTCTAGGCTGCACCGTGTCTGTGGTTACCTGTGTGTTGTCTCCCTCTAGGCTGCACGTGTCTGTGGTTACCTGTGGTTGTCCCCTCTAGCTGCCCGTGTTGTGGTTACCTGTGTGTTTCTCCCTCTAGCTGCACCGTGTCTGTGGTTACCTGTGTGTTAGTCCTCCCTCTAGGCTGCACCGTGTCTGTGGTTTACCTGTGTGTTGTCTCCCTCTAGGCTGCACCGTGTCTGTGGTTTACCTGTGTGTTGTCTCCCTCTAGGCTGCACCTGTCTGTGTTCCTGTGTGTTAGTCTCCTCTAGGCTGCACCGTGTCTGTGGTTACCTGTGTGTTGTCTCCCTCTAGGCTGCACCGTGTCTGTGGTTACCTGTTGTTAGTGTCTCCCTCTAGGCTGCACCGTGTCTGTGGTTACCTGTGGTGTTGTCTCCCTCTAGGCTGCACCGTGTCTGTGGGTACCTTGTGTGTTGGTCTCCCTCTAGGCTGCACCGTGTCTGTGGTTACCTGTGTGTTTGTCTCCCTCTAGGCTGCACTGTGTGTCTGTGTGTACCTGTGTGTTATGTCTCCCTCTAGCTGCACCGTGTCTGTGGTTACATGTGTGTTGTCTCCCTCTAGGCTGCACCGTGTCTGTGGTTACCTGTGTGTTTGTCTCCCTCTAGGCTGCACCGTGTCTGTGGTTACCTGTGTGTAGTCCCCTGGCTGCCACCGTGTCTGTGGTTACCTTGTGTGTTTGTCTCCCTCTAGGCTGCACCGTGTCTGTGGTTTACTGTGTTTAGCTCATCCTCTAGCTGCACCGTGTCTGTGGTTACCTGTGTGTTAGTCTCCCTCTAGCTCACCGTGTCTGTGGTTACCTGTGTGTAGTCTCCCTCTAGCTGCCCGTTCTTGGTTACCTGTGTGTGTCTCCTCTAAGCTGCACCGTGTCTGTGGTTACCATGTGGTGTTGTCCCTCCCTCTAGGCTGCACCGTGTCTGTGTTACCTGTTGTGGTTGTCTCCCTCTAGGCTGCACCGTGTCTGTGTTTACGGTGTGTTGTCTCCCTCTAGGTGCACGTGCTGTGTTACTGTGTGTTGTCTCCTCTAGGCTGCACCGTTGTCTGTGTTTACCTGTGTGTTGTCTCCCTCTAGGCTGCACCGTGTCTGTGGTTACATGTGTGTTAGTCTCCCTCTAGGCTGCACCGTGTCTGTGGTTACCTGTGTGTTAGTCTCCCTCTAGGCTGCACGTGTCTGTGGTTCCCTGTGTGTTAGTCTCTCCTCTAGGCTTGCACCGTGTCTGTGGTTACCTGTGTGTTAGTCCCTTCCTCTAGGCTGCACCGTGTCTGTGGTTACCTGTGTGTTAGTCTCCCTCTAGGCTGCACCTGTCTGTGGTTACTGTGTGTTAGTCTCCCTCTAAGCTTCACCGTGTCTGTGGTTACCTGTGTGTTAGTCTCCTCTAGGCTGCCCCGTGTCTGTGGTTTACCTGTGTGTTACATACTCTCCCTCTATGGCTGCACCGTGTCTGTGGTTACCTGTGTGTTGTCTCCCTCTAGGCTGCACCGTGTCCTGTGGTTACCTGTGTGTTGGCTCCCTCTAGCTGCACTGTCTGTGGTTACTGTGTGTTAGTCTCCCTCTAGGCTGCACCGTGTCTGTGGTTACTGTGTGAACGTCCTCCCCTCTAGGCTGCACCGTGTCCTGTGGTTACCTGTTGTTAGTCTCCCTCTAGGCTGCACCGTGGGTCCTGTGGGTTACCTGTGTGTTAGTCTCCCTCTAGGCTGCACCGTGTCTGTGGTTACCTGTGTGTTAGTCTCCCTCTAGGCTGCAACCGTGTCTGTGTTACCTGTGTGTTAGTCTCCCTCTAGCTGCACCGTGTCTGTGGTTACTGTGTGTTTGTCTCCCTCTAGGCTGCACCGTGTCTGTGGTTACCTGTGTGTTGTCTCCCTCTAGGCTGCACCGTGTCTGTGGTTACCTGTGTGTGTCTCCCTCTAGGCTGCACGTGTCTGTGGTTACATGTGTGTTTAGTCTCCCTCTAGGCTGCACCGTGTCTGTGGTTACCTGTGTGTTAGTCTCCCTCTAGGCTGCACCGTGTCTGTGGTTACCTGTGTGGTTAGTCTCCCTCTAGCTGCACCGTGTCTGTGGTTACCTGTGTGTTAGTCTCCCTCTTAGGCTGCCCCGTGTCTGTGGTTACCTGTGTGTTAGTCTCCCTCTAGCTCGCACCGTGTCTGTGTTACCTTGTGTTAAGTCTCCCTATAGGCTGCACC
Organism: Salvelinus namaycush; assembly: GCF_016432855.1. Classification (NCBI taxonomy): domain Eukaryota; kingdom Metazoa; phylum Chordata; class Actinopteri; order Salmoniformes; family Salmonidae; genus Salvelinus; species Salvelinus namaycush. Next base: position 36,521,565 of record NC_052338.1, on the reverse strand, counting down.
GTGTCTGTGGTTACCTGTGTGTTAGTCTCCCTCTAGGCTGCACCGTGTCTGTGGTTACCTGTGTGTTGTCTCCCTCTAGGCTGCACCGTGTCTGTGTTACCTGTGTGTTAGTCTCCCCTCTAGGCTGCACCGTGTCTGTGGTTACCTGTGTGTTGTCTCCCTCTAGGCTGCACCGTGTCTGTGTTTTACCTGTGTTGTGTAGTCTCCCTCTAGCTGCACCGTGTCTGTGGTTACCTGGTGTTTAGTCTCCCTCTAGGCTGGGCACCGTGTCTGTGGTTACATGTGTGTTGTCTCCTCTAGGCTGCACCGTGTCTGTGTTTACCTGTGTTGTTTGTCTCCCCTCTAGGCTGCACGTGTCTGTGGTTACCTGTGTGTTTGTCTCCCTCTAGCTGCACCGTGTCTGTGGTTACCTGTGTGTTAGTCTCCTCTAGCTGCCCGTGTCTGTGGTTACCTGTGTGTTAGTCTCCCTCTAGGCTGCACCGTGTCTGTGGTTACTGGTGGTTAGTCTCCCTCTAGCGCTGCACCGTGTCTGTGGTTACCTGTGTTTTAGTCTCCCCTCTAGGCTGCACCGTGTCTGTGGTTAACCTGTGGTTAGTCTCCCTCTAGGCTGCACCGTGTCTGTGGTTACATGTGTGTTGTCTCCCTCTAGGCTGCACCGTGTCTGTGGTTACATGTGTGTTGTCTCCCTCTAGGCTGCACCGTGTCTGTGGGTTACCTGTGCTTCTTGTGCTGCCTCTAGGCTGCACCGTGTCTGTGGTTACCTGTGTGTTAGTCCTCCCTCTAAGCTGCACCGTGTCTGTGGTTACCTGTGTGTTAGTCTCCCTCTAGGCTGCACCGTGTCTGTGGTTACATGTGTGTGTTGTCTCCCTCTAGGCTGCACCGTGTCTGTGGTTACTGTGTGTTGTCTCCCTCTAGGCTGCACCGTGTCTGTGGTTACTGTGTGTTAGTCTCCCTCTAGTCTGGGCACCGTGTCTGTGGTTACCTGTGTGTTAGTCTCCCTCTAGGCTGCACCGTGTCTGTGGTTACTTGTGTGTTAGTCTCCCTCTAGGCTGCAGCCGTGTCTGTGGTTTACCTGTGTGTTTGTCTCCCTCTAGGCTGCACCGGTCTGTGGTTACCTGTGTGTTAGTCCTCCCTCTAGGCTGCACACGTGTCTGTGGTTACCTGTGTGTTGTCCTCCCTCTAGCTGCACCGTGTCTGTGTTTACCTGTTGTGGTGAGTCTCCCTCTAGGCTGCACCGTGTCTGTGGTTACATGTGTGTTTGTCTCCCTCTAGGCTGCACCGTCTGTGGTTACTGTGTGTTAGTCTCCCTCTAGGCTGCACCGTGTCTGTGGTTACCTGTGTGTTAGTCCTCCCTCAGGCTGCACCGTGTCTGTGGTTACTGTGTGTTAGTCTCCTCTAGCTGCCCGTGTCTGTGTTACCTGTGTGTTAGTCTCCCTCTAGCTTGCACGTGTCCGGTGGTTACATGTGTGTTGTCTCCTCTAGCTGCACCGTGTCTGTGGTTACCTGTGTGTTGTCTCCCTCTATGCTGCACCGTGTCTGTGGTTACCTGTGTGTTAGTCCTCCCTCTACTGCACCGTTGTGTCCTGTGTGTCTCAGCTGCGGTGTCTGTGGTCCTGTGCTCCCTCCTAGGCTGCACCGTGTCTGTGGTATTCCCTGTGTGTTAGTCCACCCT